>NW_017197753.1:0-7938 GCF_001704415.2 Capra hircus
AATCCCGAGAGGCCCCAGAGCAACGCACATGGGACTGGCCTTTCCTGAGGCACCAGAGCGGGTCCCTGGAGGTCCCCATCGTAAGTCGAGAGCACCTGCCGCAACTCAGAAAATCCAGGAGGTTTCCCCTCCAGGCGAGATGAGGCCCATTTCCGCTGAGGCAACTAGGGGGTAATCACACTTAAACTCTGGAACTTCAAAGGGTCCTTCACACCCTTGTGCAAGTCAAGAAGTTCCCCGACATACCCGTCTCCACTCTAGAGGAATCGGAGTCCGTCCATATCCAGAGTGGCCCCGTTTCCGCCTGCTAGCTCGAGGAGGGATCCTTTCCCTGCGTGGTCGAGAAAGAATTCCTAGCGTTCCCGTCGCATCTCAAGAGGATGCGCTCTCCACAGGAAAGGCGAGAAGAACTCCAGGATCAGGCCCCATTCGCAGAGTCCCCAAATGTCTCAGTCCATTCCAGGGAAACCTGTTTTCTCAGCACTGCCTCGACTGTCAACCGAGGATCGACTCACTCCACGGTGGCACGTGGGACAGCCCTGTGGGAAAGCCTCGTGGGAAAGCCTCGTGGGAAAGCCTCCAGGGAAAGCCCCTGATCCCTAGATCCACGCGAAGGGAAGCGTGACACTGCTGCTACAGCTCTGGAGGAAAGCGCACGTGCATGCCCCACTCGAGACGAGGACTGATTCCCCTGGGGAGACTCCAGAAGTACGCCAATATCCATGTCTGCACTGGAGAGGAATCCTCAGGTTCCGGCACCGACTCCACACAAGGTTTAGGCCTGGCATCGATGGGAGAGGAATCCCGAGAGGCCCCTGAGCAACTCGCATGGGGACTGGCCTTTCCTGAGGAAACCAGTGCGGGTCCCTGAGGTCCCCGTAGTAAGTCGAGAGCACCTGCCGCAACTCGAGAAAATCCAGGAGGTTCTCCCTCCAGGCGAGATGAGGCCCATTTCTCCTGAGGTGTCTCGAGGCTATTAACACCTAACCTCTGGAACTTTCAAAGGGTCCTTCACACCCTTGCTGCAACTCAAGAAGTTCCCCGACATACCCGTCTCCACTCGAGAGGAAGCACGAGAGTCCCGCCCACATCCAGAGGAGCCCCGTTTCCGCCTCCTAGCTCGAGAGGAGGGATCCTTTCCTGCGTGCTCTGGAAAGAATTCCCGGCGTTCCCGTCCCATCTCAAGAGGAGGCGCTCTCCACAGGAAAGGGAGAGGAACTCCAGGGTCCTGCCACCATTCCAGAGTCCCCCAAATGTCTCCGTCCATTCCAGGGAAACCTGTTTTCCCTGCACTGCGTCGACTTTCAAGCCGAGGATCGACTCACACCACGGTGGCATGTGGGACGCCCTGTGGGAAAGCCTCGTGGGAAAGCCTCGTGGGAAAGCCGTGGGAAAGCCTCGAGGGAAAGCCACAGATCCTTGATCCGAATGGAAGCGCGACACTGCTGCTACAGCTCGAGAGGAAAGCACGTGCATGCTCCCACTCTAGTCGAGGACTGACTCCAATGGGGAGACTCCAGAAGTACCCCAAGATCCACGTAAGCACTGGAAGGAATCCTCAGGTACCGGCACCCACTCCACACAATATCTTAGGCCCAGCTTCGACGGGAGAGGAATCCCGAGAGGTCCCCTGGCAACTCGCATAGGGACTGGCCTTTCCTGAGGCCACCAGAACGGGTCCTGAGGTCCCGTCGTAAGTCGAGAGCACCGCAACTCGAGAAAATCCAGGAGGTTCTCCCCTCCAGGCGAGATGAGGCCATTTCCGCTGAGGCGTCTCGAGGCTAATCACATCTAACATCTGGAACTTCCAAAGGGTCCTTCACACCCTTGCTGCAACTCAAGAAGTTCCCGACATACCCGTCTCCACTCGAGAGGAAGCACGAGAGTCCCGCCCACATCCAGAGGAGCCCCGATTCCACCTTTTAGCTCGAGAGGTTTGATCCTTTCCCTGCGTGGTCGGGAAAGAATTCGCAGCATTCCCGTCGAATCTCAAGAGGAGACGCTCTCCAGAGGAAAGGCGAGAGGAACTCCAGGGTCGTGCCACCATTCCCATAGTCCCCAGAAGTCTCAGTCCATTCCAGGGAAACCTGTATTCCCTGCACTGCCTCGACTTTCAAGTCGAGGATCGACTCACACCACAGTGGCACGTGGTACAGCCCTGTGGGAAAGCCTCGTGGGAAAAAGCCTCGAGAGAAGCCCCTGACCCCTTGATCCACGCAAAGGGAAGCGTGACACTGCTGCTTCAGCTCGGGAGGAAAATGCACGTGCATTCCCCCACTCGAGACGACGACTGACTCCCCTGGGGAGACTCCAGATGTACCCCAAGATCCATGTCAGCACTGGAGAGGAAATGCTCAGGTTCCGGCACCTACTCCACACAAGATATTAACCCCGGCATTGACGGGAGAGGAATCCCTGAGAGGCCCCCGAGCAATTCGCAAGGGGACTGGCCTTTCCTGAGGCCACCAGAGCGGGTCCCTGAGGTCCCCGTCGTAAGTCGAGAGCACCTGCCGCATCTCGAGAAAATCCAGGAGGTTCTCCTTCCAGGCGAGATGAGGCCAATTTCCGCTAAGGCGTCTCGAGGCTAATCACACCTAACCTATGGAACTTCCAAAGGGTCCTTCACACCCTTGCTGCAATTCAAGAAGTTCCCCGACATACCAGTCTCCACTCGAGAGGAAAGCACGAAAGTCCCGCACATCCAGAGGAGCCTAGTTTCCGCCTCATGGCTCGAGAGAAGGGATCCTTTCACTCGTGGTCGGGAAAGAATTCCCGGCATTTCCTCGCATCTCAAGAGGAGGCGCTCTCCACAGGAAAGGCGAGAGGAACTCCAGGGTCGTGCCACCATTCCCAGAGTCCCCCAGATGTCTCAGTCCATTCCAGGGTAAACTGTTTTCCCTGCACTGCCTCGACTTTCAAGCCGAGGATCGACTTACACACAACGGTGACACGTGGTCAGCCCTGTCGGAAAGCCTCGTGGAAAGCCTCGTGGGAAAGCCTCCTGGGAAAGCCTCGAGGGAAAGCCACAGATGCTTTGATCCCACGCGAAGGAAGCGTGACACTGCTGCTTCAGCTCGGAGGAAAGCACACGTGCATGCCCCCACTCGAGACGAGGACTGACTCCCTGGGGAGACTCCAGAAGTAGCCCAAGATTCATGTCAGCACTGGAGAGGAACCCTCACTTTACGGCACCGACTCCACAAAGGTCTAGGCCCCAGCATCGACGGAGAGGAATCCCGTGAGTCTCCCCGAGCAACTCGAATGGGGACTGGCCTTTCCTGAGGCCACCAGAGCGGGTCCCTGAGGTCCCCGTCGTAGGTCGAGAGCACCTGCAGCAACTTGAGGAAATCCAGGAGGTTTCCCCTTCCAGGCGAGATGAGGACCATTTCCGCTGAGGTGTCTCAAGGCTAATCACACCTAACCTCTGGAACTTCCAAAGGGTCCTTCACACCCTTGCTGCAACTCAAGAAGATCCCCATCATACCGTCTCCACTCGAGAGGAAGCACGAGAGTCCCACCCCACATTCAGAGGAGCCCGTTTCCGCCTCCTTGCTAGAGAGGAGGTATCCTTTCCCTCAGTGATCGGGAAACAGTTCCCAGTGTTCCTGGCGCATCTAAAGAGGGAGGCGATCTCCACAGGAAAGGCGAGAGGAACACCAGGGTCGTGCCACCATTCCCAGAGTACCCCAGATGTCTCAGGCCATTCCAGGGAAACCTGTTTTCCCTGCACTGCTCGCCTTTCAAGCCGAGGATCGACCCACACCACGGTGGCACGTGGGACAGCCCTGTGGGGAAAGCCTCGTGGGAAAGCCTCAAGGGAAAGCCACAGTTGCTTTGATCAACGCGAAGGGAAGCGTGACACTGCTGCTACAGCTCGGGAGGAAAGCACACGTGCCTGCCCCCACTCTAGACGACGAAAGACTCCCCTGGGGAGACTCCAGAAGTAGCCCAAGATCCATGTCAGCACTGGAGAGGAATCCTCAGGTTGGTGCACCAACTCCACTCAAGGTCTTAGGCCCCGGCATCGACGGGAGAGGAATCCCGAGAGGCCCCGGAGCAACTCCCATGGGGACTGGCCTTTCCTGTGTCCACCAGAGCGGGTCCCTGAGGTCTCCATCGTAAGTCGAGAGCACCTGCCGCAACTCGAGAAAATCCAGGAGGTTCTCCCTCCAGGCGAGATGAGGCCCATTTCTGCTGAGGCGTCTCGAGGCTAATCACACCTAATCTCTGGAACTTCCAAACGGTGCTTCACACCCTGGCTGCAACTCAAGATGTTCCCCGACATACCGTCTCCATTCGAGAGGAAGCACGAGAGTCCCGCCCACATCCAGAGGAGCCCCGTTTCTGCCTACTAGCTCGAGAGGAGGGATCCTTTCCCTGCGTCATCGGGAAAGAAATCCCGGCGTTCCCGTCGCATCTCAAGAGGAGGCGCTCTCCACAGGAAAGGCGAGAGGAACTCCAGGGTCGTGCCACCTTTCCCAGAGTCCCCCAGATGTCTCAGTCCATTCCAGGGAAACCTGTTTTCCCTGCAGTGCTCGACATTCAACGAGGATCGACTCACACCAGGTTGGCATGTCGGACAGCCCTGTGGGAAAGCCTCGTGGGAAGCCTCGTGGGAAAGCCTCATGGGAAAGCCTCGAGGGAAAGCCACAGATCACTGAATTCCCTCGACGGGAAGCCTGACACTGCTGGTAAAGATCGGGAGGAAAGCGCACGTGCAAGCCCCCACTCGAGACGAGGAATGACTCCCCTGGGGAAACTCCAGAAGTACCCCAATTTCCATGTCAGCACTGGAGAGGAATCCTCAGGTTCCGGCACCGACTCCACACAAGATCTTAGGCCCCGGCATCGACGGGAGAGGAATCCCGAGAGGCCCCATGCAACTCGCTTGGGGACTGTCCTTTCCTAAGGCCACCAGAGCAGGTCCCTGAGGTCTCCGTCGTAAGTCGACAGCACCTGCCGCAACTCGGAAAATCCAGGAGTTTCTCCCCGCCAGGCGAGATGAGGCCATTTCCGCTGAGGCGTCTCGATGTTAATCACACGTAACCTCTGGAACTTCCAAAGGGTCCTTCACCCCTTGCTGCACCTCAAGAAGTTCCCCGACATACCCGTCTCCACTCGAGAGAGAAGTACGAGTGTCCCGCCCTCATCCAGAGGAGCCCCATTTACGCCTACTAGCGCGAGAGAAGGGACACTTTCCTTGCGTGTTCGGTAAAAAATTCTCGGTGTTCCCGACGCAACTCAAGAGGAGGCGCTCTCCACAGGAAAGGCGAGAGGAACTCCAGGGTCGTGCCACCATTCCCAGAGACCCCCAATGTCTCAGTCCGTTCCAGGGAAACCTGTTTTCCCTGCACTGCTTCGACTTTCATGCCGAGGAACGACTCACACCACGGTGGCACGTGGTACAAACCTGTGGGAAGCCTCGTGGGAAAGACTCGAGGGATAGCCACAGATCCCTTGATCCACGGGAAGGGAAGCGTGAATCTGCTGCTTCAGCTCGGGAGGAAAGCGCACATGCATGCCCCCACGCGAGACGACGAAAGACTCCCCTGTGGAGACTCCAGAAGTAGCCCAAGATCCATGTCAGCACTGGAGAAGAATCCTCAGGTTCCGGCACCGACTCCACACAAGGTCTTAGGCCCCGGCATCGACGGTAGAGGAATCCGAGAGGCCCCCGAGCAACTCGCATGCGGACTGGCCTTTCCTGAGGCCACCAGAGCGGGTCCCTGAGGTCCCCGTCGTAAGTCGAGAGCACCTGCCGCAACTCGAGAAAATCCAGGAGGTTTTCCCCTCCAGGCGAGATGAGGCCCATTTCCGCAGAGGCGTCTCGAGGCTAATCACACCTATCCTCTGGAACTTCCAAAGGGTCATTCACACCCTTGCTGCAACTCAAGAAGTTCCCCGACATACCCGTCTCCACTTGAGAGGAAGCACGAGAGTCCTGCTCACATCCAGAGGAGCCCGTTTCCGCCTCCTAGCTCGAGAGGAGGGATCCTTTCCTTGCGTGGTCGAGAAAGATTTCCCGGCGTTCCCGACGCCTCTCAAGAGGTGGCGCTCTCCAGAGGAAAGGCGAGAGGAGCTCCATGGTCGTGCCACCAATCCCAGAGTCCCCCAGATGTCTCAGTCCATTCCAGGGAGACCTGTTTTCCCTGCACTGCCTCGACTTTCAAGCCGAGGATCGACTAACACCACGGTGGCACGTGGGGACAGCCCTGTGGGAAATCCTCGTGGGAAAGCCTTGTTGGAAAGCATCATGGGAAAGCCTCGAGGGAAAGCCACTGATACCTTGATCCATGCGACTGGAGCATGACACTGCTGCTACAGCTAGGGAGGAAAGCGCAGGTGCATGCCCCCACTCGAGACGAGGACTGACTCCCCTGGGGAGACGCCAGAAGTACCCCAAAATCCATGTCAGAACTGCACAGGAAACCTCAGATTCCGGAACAGACTCCACACAAGGTCTTAGGCCCCGGCATCGACGGGAGAGGAATCCCGAGAGGCCCGAGCAACTCGCATGGGGACTGGCCTTTTCTGAGGCCCCCAGAGCGGGTCCTTGAGGTCCCCGACGTAAGTCGAGAGCAACTGCCTATCTCGAGAAAATCCAGGAGGTTCTCCCCTCCAGGCGAGATGAGGCCCATTTCTGCTGAGGCGTCTCGAGGCTAATCACACGTAACCTCTGGAACTTCCAAGGGTCTTTCACACCCTTGCTGCAACTCAAGAAGTTCCCCGACATACCCGTCTCCACTCGAGAGGAAGCACGAGAGTCCGCCCACTTCCCGAGGAGCCCCGTTTCCGCCTCCTAGCTCCAGAGGAGGGATCCTTTCCCTGCGATGTCGGGGAAAGAATTCCCGGCGTTCCCGTCGCATCTCAAGAGGAAGGGCTCTCCACAGGAAATGCGAGAGGAATTCCAGGGTCGTGCCACATTCCCAGAGTCCCCCAGATGTCTCAGTCCATTCCAGGGAAACCTGTTTTCCCTGCACAGCCTCGACCTTCAAGCCGAGGATTGACTCACACCACGGTGGCACGTGGGACAGCCCTGTGGGAAAGCCTCGTGAAAGCCTCGTGAAAAATCCTCGTGGGAAAGCCTCGAGGGAAAGCCACAGATCCCTTGATCCACGCGAAAGGAAGCGTGACACTGCTGCTACAGCTCGGAGGAAATCGCACGTGCATGCCCCCACTCGGAACGAGGACTGACTCTCCTCGGAGACTCCAGAAGTACCCGAAGGTCCATGTCAGCACTGGAGAGGAATCCTCAGCTTCCGGCACCAGCTCCATACAAGGTCTTAGGCCCCGACATCGACGGGAGAGAAATACCGAAAGGCTCCCGAGCAACTCGCAATGGGGACTGGCCTTTCCTGAGGCCACCAGATGGTGTCCCTGTGGTCCCCGTCGTAAGTCGAGAGCACCTGCGCAACTCGAGAAAATCCAGGAGGTTGTCCCCTCCAGGCGAGATGAGGCCCATTTCCGCTGAGGCGACTGGAAGCTAATCACACCTAATCTCTGGAACTTCCAAAGGGTCCTTCACAGCCTTGCTGCAACTCAAGAAGTTCCCGACATACCCGTCTCCACTCAAGAGGAAGCACGAGAGTCCCGCCCACATACAGAGGGGCCCCGTTTCTGCCTCCTAGCTCGAGAGGAGGGATCCTTTCCTTTCGTGGTCGGCAAAGAATTCCCCGGCGTTCCCGTCGCATCTCAGGAGGAGGCGCTCTCCACAGGAAAGGCGAGAGAACTCCAGGGTCCTGCCACCATTCCCAGAGTCCCCAAGATGTCTCAGTGCATTCCAGGGAAACCTGTTTTCCCTGCACTGCTCGACATTCCAAGCCGTGGATCGACTCACATCACGGTGGCACGTGGGACACATGTGGGAAAGCTCGTGGGAAAGCCTCGTGTGAAAGCCTCCAGGGAAGCCATAGATCCTTGATCCACGCGAAGGGAAGC
>NW_017197754.1:0-7938 GCF_001704415.2 Capra hircus
TTCACGTGGTTTAAGGGATCTGTGGCTTTCCCTCGAGGCTTTCCCAAATGGCTGTCCCACGTGTCACGTGGTGTGAGTCGATCCACGGCTTGAACGTCGAGGTAGTGCAGGGAAAACAGATTTCCCTGGAATGGACTGAGACATCTGTGGAACTCTGGAATGGTGGCACGACCCTGGAGTTCCTCTCGCCTTTCCTGTGGAGAGCGCCTCTTCTTGGGATGTGGCGGGAATACCGGGAATTTTTTCCCTACCGACGCACGGACAGGATCCCTCCTCGAGCTATGAGGCGGAAACGGGGCACCTCTGGATATGGCGGAACTCTAGTGCTTCCTCTCGAGTGGAGTCGGGTATGTCGGGAACTTCTTGAGTTGCAGCAAGGGTGTGAAGGACCCCTTTGGAAGTTCCAGAGGTTAGGTGTGATTAGCCTCGAGACGCCTTAGCGGAAATGGGCCTCATCTCGCCTGCAGGGGACAACTCCTGGATTTTCTCGAGTTGCGGGCAGGTGCTCGAGACTTACGACGGGGACCTCAGGGACCCGCTCTCGTGGCCTCAGTAAAGGCAAGTCCCATGCGAGTTGCAGGGGGCCACTCGGTTCCTCTCCGTCGATGCCGGGACTAAGACCTTCTGTGGAGTCGTGCCGGAACCTGAGGTTTCCTCTCCAGTGCTGACATGGATCTTGGGGTAATTCTGGAGTCTCCCCGGGGAGTCAGTCCTTGTCTCGAGTGGTGGCATGTACGTGGGCTTTCCTCCAGAGCAGTAGCAGCAGGGTCATATTTCTGTCGTGTGGATCAAAGGATCTGTGGCTTTCGCTTGAGGCTTTTTCCACGAGGATTTCCCACGAGGCTTTCCCACAGGGCTGTCCCACGTGCCACCGTGGTGTGAGTCGATCCTCGGCTTGAACGTCGAGGCAGTGCAGAGAAAACAGGATTTCCCTGGAATGGACTGAGACGTCTGGGGGACTCTGGGAATGGTGGCACGACCCTGGAGTTCCTCTCGCCTTTCCTGTGGAGAGCGCCTCCTCTTGAGATGAGACGGGAACGCCGGGAATTCTTTCCTGACCACGCAGGGAAAGGATCCCTCCTCTCGAGCTAGGAGGCGGAAAAGGGGCTCCTCTGGATGTGGGGGACTCTCGTGCTTCCTCTCGAGTGGAGACGGGTATGTCGGGAACTTCTTGAGTTGCAGCAAGGGTGTGAAGGACCCTTTGGAAGTTCCAGAGGTTAGGTGTGATTAGCCTCGAGACGCCTCAGGGAAAAGGGCCTCATCTCGCCTGGAGGGGAGAACCTCCTGGATTTTCTCGAGTTGCGCAGGTGCTCTCGACTTACGACGGGGCTCAGGGACCCGCTCTGGTGGCCTCAGGAAAGGCCAGTCCCCATGCGAGTTGCTCGGGCCTCTCAGGATTCCTCTCCCATCGATGCCGGGGTTTAAGACCTTGTGTGGAGTCGGTGCGGAACCTGAGGATTCCTCTCCAGTGCTGACATGGATCTTGGGGTACTTCTGGAGTCTCCCAATGGGAGTCAGTCCTCGTCTCTAGTGGGGGCATGCACGTGCGCTTTCCTCTCGAGCTGTAGCAGCAGTGTCACTCTTCCCTTCGCATATATCAAGGGATCTGTGGCTTTCCCTCGAGGCTTTCCCACGAGGCTTCAGGCTTTCCCACAGGGCTTCCACGTGCCACCGTGGTGTGAGTCGATCCTCGGCTTGAAAGTCGAGGCAGTGCAGGGAAAACAGGTTTCCCTGGAATGGACTGAGACATCTGGGGGACTCTGGGAATGGTGGCACGACCCTGGAGTTCCTCTCGCCTTTCCTGTGGAGAGCGCCTCCTCTTGAGATGCGAAGGGGAACGCCGGGAATTCTTTCCCAACCACGCAGGGAAAGGATCCTCTCTCGAGCTAGAGGCGGAAACGGGGCTCCTCTGGATGTGGGCGGGACTCTCGTGCTTCGTCTCGAGTGGAGACGGGTATGTCGGGAAACTTCTTGAGTTGCAGCAAGGGTGTGAAGGACCCTTTGGAAGTTCCAGATGTTTGGTGTGATTATCCTCGAGACGCCTCAGCGGAATGGGCCTCATCTCGCCTGGAGGGGAGAACCTCCTGGATTTTCTCGAGTTGTGGCAGGTGCTCTCAACTTAAGACGGGACCTCAGGGACCGCTCTGGTGGCCTCAGGAAAGGCCAGTCCCCAAGCGAGTTGCTCTGGAGCCCTCTCGGGATTCCTCTCCCGTCGATGCCGGGGCCTAAGACCTTTTTGGAGTCGGGGCCAGACCCTGAGGATGCCTCTCAGTGCTGACATGAATCTTTCCGTACTTCTGGAGTCTCGCCAGGGGAGTCATTCCTCATCTCTTGTGGGGGCATGCACCTGCCATTTCCTCACGAGCTGTAGCAGCAGTGTCACGCTTGCTGACGTGTGGATCATGGGATCTGTCGCTTTCCATTGAGGCTTTCCCACGAGGCTTTCCACAGGGCTGTCCCACGTGCCACGGTGGTGTGAGTCGATCCTCGGCGTGAACGTCGAGGCAGTGCAGGGAAAACAGGTTCTTCTTGAATGGACTTAGACATCTGGGGGACTCTTGAATGCTGGCAAGGCCCTGGAGTTCCTCTCGTCTTTCCTGTTGAAAGCGCCTCCTCTTGAGATGCGACGCGAAGGCCTGGAATTCTTTCCCGACGACGAGGGAAAGGATCCCTCTTCTCGAGCTACGAGGCGGAAACGGGGCTCCGCTGGATGTGGGCGGGACCCTCGTCCTTCCTCTCGAGTGGAGATGGGTATGTCGGAGAACTTCTTGACTTGCAGCAACGGTGTGAATGACCCTTTGGAAGTTCCAGAGGTTAGTTTGTGATTAGCCTCGAGACGCCTCAGCGGAAATGGGGCCTCATCTCGCCTGGAGGGGAGAACCTCCTGGATTTTCTCGAGTTGCGGCAGGTGCTCTCGAGTTTCGACAGAGACCTCAGGGACCCGCTCTGGTGACCTCAGGAAAGGCCAGTCCCCATGTGAGGTGCTAGGGGCCCTCTCAGGATTCCTCTCCTGTCGATGCCGGGCCTAAGACCTTGTGTGGAGTCGGGACCGGAACCTGAGGATTGCTCTCCAGTGCTGACATGGATCTTGGCGTACTTCTGGAGTCTCCCAAGTGGCGTCAGTCCTCGGCTCGAGTGGGGTCATGCACGTGCGCTTTCCTCCTGAGCGGTAGCAGCAGTGTCTCGCTTCCCGTCCCGTGGATCAAGGGATCTGTGGCTTTCCTCGAGTCTTCCATGAGGCTTTCTCTCAGGGCTATTCCACTTGCCACCATGGTGTGATCGATCCTCGGCGTGAAAGTCGAACCAGTGCAGGGAAAACAGGAACCTCCTTCCCCACAGTAGGGGTACACTGTCCCCTTGGTCGGGTATCTCCAGGGCACTCGCGCTGGGGGGTTGCCCGTGGATATGCGGGCTCAGGCTCCACGTGAGAAAAGCCCCAAATGGCATTAGCTGCCAGTCCAGACGCTGGCCCCTCAGGTCTCTGGCCGGAGCCTTGGGCTCCAGGCAACTCAAAGCCCTCGGGGTGGCACTCTGGGACTGCTGTAGGGAATGGACGCCAAGAGCCCACGGAGGAGTTGGGGAGGGGGCAGGGGGAAAACAGAGGCGAGGACAGCGAGGGATCTAGGTGGAGGCGCTGGAGAGAGCGTCTGGTGTCCCAGAATGCCTCAGAGGAGCCAGAGGGGGACAGTCGAGGCCCAGGACCTGTGGAATGTGAAAAGGCGGGAAATCCCAGAGCAAGGCAGGCTGGGAAAGGGGGCGTTGGTGGCCAATTCAAAGGGACCTAGGGGCGTTTCCTGGGCGGTGAGCTCCCTTGGCACTGCTGAGGGCCCCTGATTGATCCACCCGGGATTGATCCCACCCCCGCTGAGAGGGAGGGCCACAAACCAAAGCCCCCGAACTGCCCGCCCACCCCAACGGGGATCTTGGCGGTCCGGGCACAGCCGTGCCCGGGAAAAGCCCACTCACTCCACGGGACTCCGTCCAGGGTCTCTGCTTGGAAAGAGGCCAGGGGCGGCCCCCTCCATCTACCCACCCAAACCTTATTGACGTCAATGGGGCGGAGCCGCCTCCCGCTTTCCAGAGTCCTGAGCTGCTGGGTCCCGCCCTCGGCCAGCAGTCTGCAGCGTGCCCGTGTGCCTCTCCCACCATGGCTTCGTCCGGCTCCTCCAGCACCTCAAGCAGTACGTTTGCCCTCGGTCCCTGTGGTCGGATCACATCTCAGGGGATTTGCGGGTGCCTGGGCAAGGGCTCTCGGCCAACGTGTTGACCCCCTCCCACCCGAGAACGGCGGGGACCCATCGGCCAGGCCGGGGGTTCCGAGGCGTCAGGTGTGCCCAAATTCGGAGGGCCTGGCATCGTTCGTTCATCTTGCTCCTTTGGCACACGCATGGCTTCTCCGTTCTCTTTTCTGGGAAGACAGTGTTGTTTCAGGGGCGTGCTGCGGGGGCGGGGGCCGGGGTTGGGTGGTGGTGGGAGCAGGTGCTGTGCTGGGATGAGGCCTTTATCCTCATATCTTCCTGTGGGAATGGGAGTCGGGGCTCTGTGGCCTTGCTGCCTTTAGTGGCTTCCTCTGCGCAGGGGCCTAGTGGCTTCTGCCTTTTGTCAGGCGTTACGGGGTTTGGGCTTCGCTTTGGTGGCCTTGGCCTTTGCCTTGGCCTGGCCTTGGCCTTGCCCTTGGCGTTGCCCTTGCCCTTGCCTTGGCCTTGGCTGGGCCTTGCCTTGCCCTTGAATTTGAACTTGACCTTTTGACTTAACAACTTGAACTTGAAACTTGACTTGACCTTGAACTTGAAGTTGACCTTGACCTTGAACTTGACCTTGACCTTGAACTTGAACCTGAACTTGAACTTGACTTGACTTGAACTTGACCTTGAACTTTTGAACTTGACTTGAACTTGACCTTGACCTTGACCAACAACGGGAGACCTCGAGATTTGCTCAGAGCACCGGAGGTCCAGAAGCAGGGCCCTGTATCTCCCCTTCCCTTTGTGATCATTGCAAAGACATTCCTAGCTGATAGCGGGAGTGCCCCTGAAGAAGCAAGCAGTGGGAGTGTGTTTTGACACGACTGTGTGCCTTCCTGGCCTCATCTCCACAAGGGGCCTTTCCTCTCGAAGTAGGCCCATGTCCCCTTGGGGAGGGTGTCATGCCTCTTTTCTCCTCACTGCCAAAGGGTGGAGCCAAGCTCGCTCTGTCAGAGGTACAAAAAGCAATTGAATGGATTTTCAAGCTCTTGCTAGGCTGCACCCTTTCAGGGCCCACTTTACTGAAACAGGTGCTCTGTGGCCCCTGTTGGGTATGCAGGTTCACAAACAGGGTGAGATCCTGTCCAAGCCAAGAATTTTCCTGAAAGACCTAGGCTCACTAGAGCTCTCCTCCAGAGCAAAGGGATAGAGGAGATGTATGGAGGAGTCTTTGCCTTTCCCTGTGAGTGTGGGGCTACTCCCTACAGCCCCAAGCTCAGAGATAACTGCCTCTAAGAAAGGAATGGCAAGAAGCGCTATTCTTGGAGGTTGGGACAGGGAGTTCGCAGCATGTGGGGAAAGAAAGACTTCTTCGGGGAAGAAGAGGCAACCACCGGGGGTGTGTTTGCAAGCCTCTATTTGGAAGGAACAGGTTTGCTTATACAACTCAAGACCTCCAGATCTGCTCAGAGGACTGAAGTTCCAGAGACAGGGCCATGTATCTCCCCTTCCCTTTGAGATCCTTGCAAAGACATTCCTAGCAGATCGTGGGAGTGCCCATGAAGAAGCAAGCAGCGGGAGTGTGCTTGACATCACTGGCTGCCTACCTGGGCTCAGCTCCTCAAGGGGCCTTTCTCTCCTGGTAGGCCCTATGTCCCCTTTGGGAGAGGGTGTGCCTCTTCCCTCCACACTGCCAAAGGGTGGAGGTGGAGCAAACTCGTTCTCTCCGAGGTAAAAAAAAAAAAAGACAAATTGGATGGATTTTTAAGCTCTTGCTATGCTGCACCCCTCCAGGACCCACTCGAGCAAAACAGGTGCCCTGTGGCCCCTAGGTCGGGTATGCAGGTTCACACACCGGGTGTGATCCCGTCAAAGCCAAGAATTTTTCTGACAGACCTAGGCTCACTAGAGCTCTCCTCCAGAGGAAAGGGGACAGAAAAGACGTGTGTGTGGAGGTGGCTCTGCCTTTCCAGGTCCCAATCTCAGGGATAACTGCCCCTAAGAAAGGACCTGCTGCTACTGCTGCTGCTAAGTTGCTTCAGTCGTGTTCGACTCTGTGCGACGCCATAGACGGTAGCCCACTAGGCTCCCCGTCCCTGGGATTCTCCAGGCAAGAACAGTAAGTGGGTTGCCATTGCCTTCTCCAATGCATGAAAGTGAAAATGAAAGTGCAGTCGCTCAGTCGTGTCGACCCTCAGCGACCCCACGGACTGCAGCCTACCAGGCTTCTCCGTCCATAGGATTTTCTGAAAGGAACTGCAAGAAGCGCTTTTCCAGGAGGCTGGGAAAGGGAGTTCGCAGGATGTGGGGAAAGAGAGCCTCCTTCGGGGAAGAATAGGCGGCCACTTGTTTTGTGTTGCAAACCTCTATTTGGAAGGAACAGGTTAGCTTATACAAAGGGAGACCTCCAGATCTGCTCAGAGGACCGAAGTTGCAGAGGCAGGTCGGTGTAATTTCCCTTCACTTTGCGATCCTTGCAAAGACATTCCTTGCTGATAGATGATTCAGCAAGGGCCTTTGAGACTGTTGTTTTCTTTCCTAGGTAAAAAGATTCCTTCAGTTCCTAATATAGATATCCTAGAAATTATCTGACATCCGTGAAAATCTGATATGTCCTGGTCAAATGCTGTCAGTTATAATTCCAGTTATCATATTAAAGCATTTCAAGTCGCAGCAGTGACCAGATTACATTGTCAATTTCTATTTAATCAGGTTTTAACCATGTCCTCTATGGTTTCACACTGATGCCTTTGCAGAAATACTGCTACTTCAAGATATATGGAATATACTTTTTTTAAGCTTACCGATAATTTGTTTGTTTGTTTGTTTGTCTTCTGGTAAGCTGGTACCAGATGGAATTTAGTCTCCTCTCTAGGTTAAGAGAACAAAGTTTTCTTAGAATGCAATTTTTGATAACAGACTATGAATTTCTTTACCTTGATTTATAAATTGTTTTCATCATCTGTTTTTTTACTTCGGTAAAGTAAATAAGCCTTATTTAAGATTTTGGTACATGTTGGATGGACTAAGCTTTCCCACTCTTGCAAGTTCCCTTAACCCTTCAGATTCTTCTCGTGGGACCAAGATCTCACTTTCCTCCAGAGGGACAATCCAAGCTTTTTATTAGTTGATCTGCCCCTGACATCAGAGTCCATTTGAGCACGAGTTGGCCTATAATTTAGGCATGAAACTATGACTACATAAAAAAAAGGTGACTTTATGATTCAGGGATGGCCATGATATGCCTTGCACTTCAGAGAAAATGGGTTAAAATGATTTTTTTTTTCTTCAAAACTGCACAGCCAGTTCTTTCAGCATATGCAATTGAAAACATCTAGTCATTAGGTCAGTTTTCATTCCAATCCCAAAGAAAGGCAATGACAAAGAATATTCAAGCTGCTGCACAATTGCACTCATCTCACACACTAGTAAAGTAATGCTCAAAATTCTCAAGTTCACATGAACTGTGAACTTCCAAATGTTCAAGAGGGATTTAAAACATGCAGAGAAACCAGAGATCAAACTGCCAACATCCACTGGATCATTGAAAAAGCAAGAGAGTTCCAGAAAAAAGACATCTATTTCTGCTTTATTGACTATGCAAAGCCTTTGACTGTGTGGATCACAATAAACTGGGAAAAATTCTGAAAGAGATGGGAATACCAGACCACCTGACCTGTCTCTTGAGAAAACCTGTATGCAGGTCAGGAAGAAACAGTTCGAACTGGACATGGAACAACAGACTGGTTCTAAA
>NW_017197755.1:0-7936 GCF_001704415.2 Capra hircus
GTGTAGCGCAGCGAGCCTTCCTCGGGAGAAGAGGAGGCAGCCGAGCCCAGTCAAGAGGAAAGCCCTGCTTGCACGGAGCTAAAGTGGGCTCCAGTAGGCAGAGCTCTAGCTCTGCTCAGAGCCCCGATCTGGCAGAGTTTCTGGCGCGAGGCTGCTCGGCCGGGGGCTCGCCTTGCCCAGACTTGCCTTGCTTTTAGGCTCCCCCCAGGAAGGAGCTGTTGAAGCGAGCCTGGGAGACCACTGGTGCCTTCCTTGCCTCAGCTCCAATCCTGCCTTGCCTTTGCACATAGGTGCCAGGCGTCGTTGGGGAGGGCTTAGGGGGTGGTGGGTTGCACACTGCCAAGGGCTTCAAGCAGTGAGAGCTCTGTCAGAGGGAAGGGAAGGGCAACTGCAGGGCTCCTCCAGCGGTTTCTAGGCCGCCTAGAATCAGCGCCGCACCGAGAGCACCAGGCTCCCAGGGCCCCTGGCTGGGGTTTTCAGCCCCGCACACACGGAGGCTGATTCCTTGGGTGCCCAGAAAGTGTATGACAGACGTAGGTTCCCTAGCACTCTCCTCCCCAGCAGAGACATGTGCAGGTGTTGGGGCCTGATCCTGCGTGTCTGGGTTCCTGCCCACAGCCCAACTCAGGGGAAGCAGCCCCTGAGGCAAGACCTGCTGGAGGAGCCCTGCGCCCCCCGCCTGATAGGCGAGTGCACAGCCAGCAGGGAAGCGAGCCTCCTCGGGGAAGAGGAGGCAGCCCAGCCCCGTCAAGTTGAAAGCCCTGCTTGCACGGAGCTAAGTGCGCCTCCAGTACGGCAGAGCTCTAGCTCTGCTCAGAGCCCCGATCTGGCAGAGTTCCTGGCGCGAGGCTGCTCTGCCGGGGCTAGCCTTGCCCAGACTTGCCTTGCTTTTAGGCTGCCTCTCAGGAAGGAGCAGGCAGCAGGAGCCTGGGAGTCGCCACTGGCGCCTTTCTTGCCTCAGCTCCAATCCTGCCTTGCCTTTGCACTTAGGTCCCAGTCCTCCTTAAGGAGAGCTTAGGGGCTGGTGGGTTGCACACTGCCAAGGGCTCCAGCAGTGAGAATTCTGTCAGAGGGAAGGGAAGGGCAACTGCAGGGCTCCTCCAGCGGTTGCTTGGCCGCCCAGATTCAGCGCCACACGGAGAGCACCAGGCTCCCAGGTCCCCTGGCTGGGGTTTTCAGCCCCGCACACACGGAGGCTGATTCCTTGGGTGCCCAGAAAGTGTATGACAGACGTAGGTTCCCTAGCACTCTCCTCCCCAGCAGAGACATGTGCAGGTGTTTGGGGCCTGATCCTGCGTGTCTGGGTTCCTGCCCACAGCCCCAACTCAGGGGAAGCAGCCCCTGAGGCAAGACCTGCTGGAGGAGCCCTGCGCCCGCCTGATAGGCGAGTGCACAGCCAGCAGGGAAGCGAGCCTCCTCGGGGGAAGAGGAGGCAGCAAGTCCCCGTCAAGCTGAAATCCCTGCTTACACGAAGCTAAGTGCGACTCCAGTACGGCAGATCTCTAGCTCTGTTCAGAGGCCCGATCTGGCAGAGTTCCTGGCACCAAGATGCTCTGCCATAGGCGAGCCTTGCGCAGACTTGCCTTGCTTTAAGGCTCCCTCCCCAGGAAGGAGCAGGCTGTGTGAGGCTCGGAAACGCCACTGGCCCTTCCTGGCTTCAGCTCTACCCCTGCCTTGCCTTTGCACTTAGGTCCCAAGCGTCCTTGAGGAGGGCTTAGGGGCTGGTGGGTTGCACACTGCCAAGGGCTCCAGCAGTGAAAGCTCTGTCAGAGGGAAGCGAAGGGCAACAGCAGGGCTCCTTCAGCGGTTCCTTGGCCGCCCAGACAAAGCTCCGCACGGAGAGCACCAGGTTCCAAGGGCCCCTGGCTGGGTTTTGCATCCCCACACTCCCAGAGGCTGACTCCGTGGGTGCCTAGAAAGTGTGTGAGAGACGTAGGTTCCCTAGCACTCTCCTCCCCAGCAGAGACATGTGCAGGTGGTTGGGGCCTTATCCTGCGTGTCTGGGTTCCGCCCACAGCCCAACTCAGGGGAAGCAGCCCCTGAGGCAAGACCTGCTGGAGGAGCCCTGCGCGCGCCTGATAGGCGAGAGCACAGCCAGCAGTGTAGCGAGCCTCCTCGGGAGAAGAGGAGGCAGCCGAGCCCAGTCAAGAGGAAAGCCCTGCTTGCACGGAGCTAAGTGGGCCTCCAGTACGGCAGAGCTCTAGCTCTGCTCAGAGCCCCGATCTGGCAGAGTTTCTGGCGCGAGGCTGCTCGGCCGGGGGCTCGCCTTGCCCAGACTTGCCTTGCTTTTAGGCTCCTCCCAGGAAGGAGCTGGCAGCGGAGCCTGGGAGACGCCACTGGCCTTCCTTGCCTCAGCTCCAATCCTGCCTTGCCTTTGCACATAGGTGCCAGGCCTCCTTAGGGGCTGGTGGTTGCACACTGCCAAGGGCTTCAGCAGTGAGAGCTCTGTCAGAGGGAAGGGAAGGGCAACTGCAGGGCTCCTCCAGCGGTTTCTAGCCGCCCAGATCAGCGCGCACCGGAGAGCACCAGGCTCCCAGGGCCCCTGGCTGGGGTTTTCAGCCCCGCACACACGGAGGCTGATTCCTTGGGTGCCCAGAAAGTGTATGACAGACGTAGGTTCCCTAGCACTCTCCTCCCCAGCAGAGACATGTGCAGGTGTTTGGGGCCTGATCCTGCGTGTCTGGGTTCCTGCCCACAGCCCCAACTCAGGGGAAGCAGCCCCTGAGGCAAGACCTGCTGGAGGAGCCCTGCGCCCCGCCTGATAGGCGAGTGCACAGCCAGCAGGGAAGCGAGCCTCCTCGGGGAAGAGGAGGCAGCCCAGCCCCGTCAAGTTGAAAGCCCTGCTTGCACGGAGCTAAGTGCGCCTCCAGTACGGCAGAGCTCTAGCTCTGCTCAGAGCCCGATCTGGCAGAGTTCCTGGCGCGAGGCTGCTCTGCCGGGGGCTAGCCTTGCCCAGACTTGCCTTGCTTTTAGGCTGCCTCCCCAGGAAGGAGCAGTTGAGGAGCCTGGGAGTCGCCACTGGCGCCTTCCTTGGCCTCAGCTCCAATCCTGCCTTGCCTTTGCACTTAGGTCCCAGTCGTCCTTGGGAGAGCTTAGGGGCTGGTGGTTGCACACTGCCAAGGGCTCAGCAGTGAGAAGCTCTGTCAGAGGGAAGGGAAGGGCAACTGCAGGGCTCCTCCAGCGGTTGCTTGGCCGCCCAGATCAGCGCCGCACGGAGAGCACCAGGCTCCCAGGGCCCCTGGCTGGGTTTTCAGCCCCGCACACACGGAGGCTGATTCCTTGGGTGCCCAGAAAGTGTATGACAGACGTAGGTTCCCTAGCACTCTCCTCCCCAGCAGAGACATGTGCAGGTGTTGGGGCCTGATCCTGCGTGTCTGGGTTCCGCCCACAGCCCAACTCAGGGGAAGCAGCCCCTGAGGCAAGACCTGCTGGAGGAGCCCTGCGCCCCCCCTGATAGGCGAGTGCACAGCCAGCAGGGAAGCGAGCCTCCTCGGGGAAGAGGAGGCAGCCAGCCCCGTCAAGGAAAGCCCTGCTTGCACGGAGCTAAGTGCGACTCCAGTACGGCAGAGCTCTAGCTCTGCTCAGAGCCCCGATCTGGCAGAGTTCTGGCGTGCTCTGCCGGGGGCTAGCCTTGCCCAGACTTGCCTTGCTTTTAGGCTCCCTCCAGGAAGGAGCAGGCAGAGGAGCCTGGGAGCGCCACTGCGCCTTCCTTGCTCAGCTCCAATCCTGCCTTGCCTTTGCACTTAGGTCCCATGAGGCTTAGGGCTGGTGGGTTGCACACTGCCAAGGGCTCAGCAGTGAAAGCTCTGTCAGAGGGAAGGAAGGGCAACTGCAGGGCTCCTCCAGCGGTTCTTGGCCGCCCAGACAGCGCCACACGAGAGCACCAGGTTCCCAGGGCCCTGGCTGGGGTTTTCAGCCCCGCACACACGGAGGCTGATTCCTTGGGTGCCCAGAAAGTGTATGACAGACGTAGGTTCCCTAGCACTCTCCTCCCCAGCAGAGACATGTGCAGGTGTTTGGGGCCTGATCCTGCGTGTCTGGGTTCCTGCCCACAGCCCCAACTCAGGGGAAGCAGCCCCTGAGGCAAGACCTGCTGGAGGAGCCCTGCGCCCCCGCCTGATAGGCGAGTGCACAGCCAGCAGGGAAGCGAGCCTCCTCGGGGAAGAGGAGGCAGCAAGTCCCCGTCAAGCTGAAATCCCTGCTTCACGAAGCTAAGTGCGACTCCAGTACGGCAGATCTCTAGCTCTGTTCAGAGGCCCGATCTGGCAGAGTTCCTGGCACCAAGATGCTCTGCCATAGGCGAGCCTTGCGCAGACTTGCCTTGCTTTAAGGCTCCCTCCCCAGGAAGGAGCAGGCTGTGTGAGGCTCGGAAACGCCACTGGCGCCTTCCTGCTTCAGCTCTACCCCTGCCTTGCCTTTGCACTTAGGTCCCAAGCGTCCTTGAGGAGGGCTTAGGGGCTGGTGGGTTGCACACTGCCAAGGGCTCCAGCAGTGAAAGCTCTGTCAGAGGGAAGCGAAGGGCAACAGCAGGGCTCCTTCAGCGGTTCCTTGGCCGCCCAGACAAAGCTCCGCACGGAGAGCACCAGGTTCCAAGGGCCCCTGGCTGGGTTTTGCATCCCCACACTCCAGAGGCTGACTCCGTGGGTGCCTAGAAAGTGTGTGAGAGACGTAGGTTCCCTAGCACTCTCCTCCCCAGCAGAGACATGTGCAGGTGTTGGGGCCTATCCTGCGTGTCTGGGTTCCCGCCCACAGCCCAACTCAGGGGAAGCAGCCCCTGAGGCAAGACCTGCTGGAGGAGCCCTGCGCGCCCGCCTGATAGGCGAGAGCACAGCCAGCAGTGTAGCGAGCCTCCTCGGGAGAAGAGGAGGCAGCCGAGCCCAGTCAAGAGGAAAGCCCTGCTTGCACGGAGCTAAGTGGGCTCCAGTACGGCAGAGCTCTAGCTCTGCTCAGAGCCCCGATCTGGCAGAGTTTCTGGCGCGAGGCTGCTCGCCGGGGCTCGCCTTGCCCAGACTTGCCTTGCTTTTAGGCTCCTCCCAGGAAGGAGCTGTCTGAGCGAGCCTGGGAGACGCCACTGGTGCCTTCCTTGCCTCAGCTCCAATCCTGCCTTGCCTTTGCACTTAGGTGCCAGGCGTCTTGGGAGGGCTTAGGGGTGGTGGGTTGCACACTGCCAAGGGCTCAGCAGTGAGAGCTCTGTCAGAGGGAAGGGAAGGGCAACTGCAGGGCTCCTCCAGCGGTTTCTAGGCCGCCTAGAATCAGCGCCACCGAGAGCACCAGGCTCCCAGGGCCCCTGGCTGGGGTTTTCAGCCCCGCACACACGGAGGCTGATTCCTTGGGTGCCAGAAAGTGTATGACAGACGTAGGTTCCCTAGCACTCTCCTCCCCAGCAGAGACATGTGCAGGTGTTGGGGCCTGATCCTGCGTGTCTGGGTTCCTGCCCACAGCCCCAACTCAGGGGAAGCAGCCCCTGAGGCAAGACCTGCTGGAGGAGCCCTGCGCCCCGCCTGATAGGCGAGTGCACAGCCAGCAGGAAGCGAGCCTCCTCGGGGAAGAGGAGGCAGCAGCCCCGTCAAGGAAAGCCCTGCTTGCACGGAGCTAAGTGCGCCTCCAGTACGGCAGAGCTCTAGCTCTGCTCAGAGCCCCGATCTGGCAGAGTTCCTGGCGCGAGGCTGCTCTGCCGGGGGCTAGCCTTGCCCAGACTTGCCTTGCTTTTAGGCTGCCTCTCCAGGAAGGAGCAGGCAGCAGGAGCCTGGGAGTCGCCACTGGCGCCTTTCTTGCCTCAGCTCCAATCCTGCCTTGCCTTTGCACTTAGGTCCCAGTCCTCCTTAAGGAGAGCTTAGGGGCTGGTGGGTTGCACACTGCCAAGGGCTCCAGCAGTGAGAATCTGTCAGAGGGAAGGGAAGGGCAACTGCAGGGCTCCTCCAGCGGTTCTTGGCCGCCCAGATTCAGCGCCACGGAGAGCACCAGGCTCCCAGGGCCCCTGGCTGGGGTTTTCAGCCCCGCACACACGGAGGCTGATTCCTTGGGTGCCCAGAAAGTGTATGACAGACGTAGGTTCCCTAGCACTCTCCTCCCCAGCAGAGACATGTGCAGGTGTTTGGGGCCTGATCCTGCGTGTCTGGGTTCCTGCCCACAGCCCCAACTCAGGGGAAGCAGCCCCTGAGGCAAGACCTGCTGGAGGAGCCCTGCGCCCCCGCCTGATAGGCGAGTGCACAGCCAGCAGGGAAGCGAGCCTCCTCGGGGAAGAGGAGGCAGCAAGTCCCCGTCAAGCTGAAATCCCTGCTTGCACGAAGCTAAGTGCGCTCCAGTACGGCAGAGCTCTAGCTCTGTTCAGAGCCCGATCTGGCAGAGTTCCTGGCACCAGATGCTCTGCCGGGCGAGCCTTGCGCAGACTTGCCTTGCTTTTAGGCTCCCTCCCAGGAAGGAGCAGGCTGTGTGAGGCTCGGAAACGCCACTGGCGCCTTTCCTGGCTTCAGCTCTACCCTGCCTTGCCTTTGCACTTAGGTCCCAAGCGTCCTTGAGGAGGGCTTAGGGGCTGGTGGGTTGCACACTGCCAAGGGCTCCAGCAGTGAAAGCTCTGTCAGAGGGAAGAAGGGCAACAGCAGGGCTCCTTCAGCGGTTCCTTGGCCGCCCAGACAAAGCTCCGCACGGAGAGCACCAGGTTCCAAGGGCCCCTGGCTGGGTTTTGCATCCCCACACTCCCAGAGGCTGACTCCGTGGGTGCCTAGAAAGTGTGTGAGAGACGTAGGTTCCCTAGCACTCTCCTCCCCAGCAGAGACATGTGCAGGTGGTTGGGGCCTGATCCTGCGTGTCTGGGTTCCCGCCCACAGCCCAACTCAGGGGAAGCAGCCCCTGAGGCAAGACCTGCTGGAGGAGCCCTGCGCGCCCGCCTGATAGGCGAGCACAGCCAGCAGTGTAGCGAGCCTCCTCGGGGGAAGAGGAGGCAGCCGAGCCCAGTCAAGAGGAAAGCCCTGCTTGCACGGAGCTAAGTGGGCCTCCAGTACGGCAGAGCTCTAGCTCTGCTCAGAGCCCGATCTGGCAGAGTTTCTGGCGCGAGGCTGCTCGGCCGGGGGCTCGCCTTGCCCAGACTTGCCTTGCTTTTAGGCTCCCTCCCAGGAAGGAGCTGTCTGAGCGAGCCTGGGAGACGCCACTGGTGCCTTCTTGCCTCAGCTCCAATCCTGCCTTGCCTTTGCACATAGGTGCCAGGCGTCCTTGGGGAGGGCTTAGGGGCTGGTGGGTTGCACACTGCCAAGGGCTCCAGCAGTGAGAGCTCTGTCAGAGGGAAGGGAAGGGCAACTGCAGGGCTCCTCCAGCGGTTCTTGGCCGCCCAGAATCAGCGCCGCACGAGAGCACCAGGCTCCCAGGGCCCCTGGCTGGGGTTTTCAGCCCCGCACACACGGAGGCTGATTCCTTGGGTGCCCAGAAAGTGTATGACAGACGTAGGTTCCCTAGCACTCTCCTCCCCAGCAGAGACATGTGCAGGTGGTTGGGGCCTGATCCTGCGTGTCTGGGTTCCTGCCCACAGCCCCAACTCAGGGGAAGCAGCCCCTGAGGCAAGACCTGCTGGAGGAGCCCTGCGCCCCCGCCTGATAGGCGAGTGCACAGCCAGCAGGGAAGCGAGCCTCCTCGGGGGAAGAGGAGGCAGCCAGCCCCCGTCAAGCTGAAAGCCCTGCTTGCACGGAGCTAAGTGCGCCTCCAGTACGGCAGAGCTCTAGCTCTGCTCAGAGCCCGATCTGGCAGAGTTCCTGGCGCCAAGCTGCTCTGCCGGGGGCTAGCCTTGCCAGACTTGCCTTGCTTTTAGGCTGCCTCTCCAGGAAGGAGCAGGCTGTGTGAGCCTCGGAACGCCACTGGCGCCTTCCTGGCTTCAGCTCACCCCTGCCTTGCCTTTGCACTTAGGTCCCAAGCGTCCTTGAGGAGGCTTAGGGCTGGTGGGTTGCAC
>NW_017197756.1:0-7936 GCF_001704415.2 Capra hircus
AGTTTGCCAAGGCAGGTTTCTAAGAAGTTCAAGGGTCCCCAAGGAGAGAGGGGTCTAGAATTCTCAAGGGAGGAAGAAAGGACAAACTGTTTTCCCTCTACATTCCTTAGGATTATATAACAATCATGCATCCTTCTTGAGGACGGTCTCTGGAAAAAAACCTTCTGGCTAATCCTGTTATCTTAAAATGTCAATTATGGGAGTAGGTCTAGTGAGTCTTTACAACCTCCAGACATTCTTTTGTTCGTTGTCATAACTTATTGGAGAGTATATAACTCCATTACCAACACTAGCAAGGGGTACGCTTCTGCCCCTTGTGATGTCTCTGTCAGAAGCTTTCTCTATCTCCTTTATATTTAAAAAACTCTATTGCACAAAAGCTCTGAGCAATCAAGCCTCGTCTTGGCCCTGGATTGAATTCTTCTCCTCCATAAGCCAAGAATCCCAGCATCTTTTCGTGGTTCAGCAACAATATTTCATTTCCTCTGCAGGAGAGAGCTAGTGAGCTTAGGTCTGTCTGGAACATTCTTGGATCCTGTGGGAAAATATCCTGTGCACACATCTGGATACTGGGCCTAGAGGCCAAAATTTGCATTTCTTTCCCGGGGAGCCCTAACGTGGTGTGACTTAGCAACTGCTTGAAAATCCATCCCATTGCTGTTTTCCTCCTTCTGACAGAGCTAGCTTTGTTCCCTGCTTTGGGATATCTCAACCGAAGGCCGGTCCATAGCTACTCGCCTGGGGCCCATTGGATGTGCAAGGTGCCCTCGACTAGGTGACCCTAGCATGGCACTCAGCCCGCTCAGACACACTCCCGAGGCTTCTTTCTCATGGGAAGCACTGCTCCAACCTAGGAATGTGTCTGCAATGCTTGGAAAGTGCAGTGAGACACACAGCCCTGACTCTGCAATTGAGGCCCTCAGAGCAAGCCTGCAGCTCTGATGTCTGAGAAGCAAAACACTTGCTGCAAAGAGAGGCCTGAAAACACACTCTCTGTGGATGACTTTCCTTCCTCTAAGGAAGATAGTTTTCCCAGTCTCCTGCTTCCTGAATGTCACACAGCTGGAATGCGCTTGCTTGGAGGTCGTGATTCAGTGGCAATGACCCCTGAGGCCCTTTGCCCAGGGAGGGCTCCCACACTCACAGGCAAATCAAAGCAACTTCCAAGTGAGTCAGCTCTTCACATCAAATGGCCAAAGTATTGGAGTTTCAGGTTCAGTATTAGTCCTTCCAATGTATATTCAGACCTGATTTCCTTTAGGATGGAGTGGTTGCGTCTCCTTGTAGTCTAAGCGACCTACAAGCATCTTCTCCAACACCACAGTTCAAAAGCATCCAATTTTCAGCTGTCACTTTCTTTATAGTACATCTTTCATATCCATCCATGACATATGGAAAAACCATAGCCTTGACTGGATGGATCTTTGTTGGCAAAGCAACGTCTCGGCTTTTTAATATGCTGTCTAGTTTGGTCATCACTTTTCTTCCAAGTCATAAATATGTTTTAAGTTCATGGAGGCAGCCATCACCTGCAGTGATTTCCAAGCCCCCCAAAATAGTCTGCTGCTGTTTCCAATGTTTTCCCATCTATTTGCCATGAAGTGATGAGACTGGATGCAATGATTTTAGTTTTCTGAATGCTGAGCTTTAAGCTAACTTTTTCACTCTCCTCTTTCACTTTCATCAGGAGACTCTTTAGTTCTTATACACTTTCTGCCATAAGGTGGTGTCGTCTGCATATCTGAGATTCTTGATATTTCTCCCAGCAATCTGGATTCCAGCGTGTGCTTCCTCCAGCCCAGTGTTTCTCATGATGTACTCTGCATATAAGTTAAATAAGCAGGGTGACAATATACAGCCTTGACATATTCCTTTTCCTATTTAGAACCAGTCTGTTGTTCCATGTCCAGTTCGAACTGTTTCTTCCTGACCTGCATACAGGTTTCTCAAGAGACAGGTCAGGTGGTCTGGTATTCCCATCTCTTTCAGAATTTTTCCCAGTTTATTGTGATCCACACAGTCAAAGGCTTTGGCATAGTCAATAAAGCAGAAATAGATGTCTTTTTTTCTGGAACTCTCTTGCTTTTTCAATGATCCAGTGGATGTTGGCAGTTTGATCTCTGGTTTCTCTGCATTTTTTAAATCCCTCTTGAACATTTGGAAGTTCACAGTTCATGTGAACTTGGAGAATTTGAGCATTACTTTACTAGTGTGTGAGATGAGTGCAATTGTGCAGCAGCTTGAATATTCTTTGTCATTGCCTTTCTTTGGGATTGGAATGAAAACTGACCTAATGACTAGTGTTTTCAATTGCATATGCTGAAAGAACTGGCTGTGCAGTTTTGAAGAAAAAAAAATCATTTTAACCCATTTTCTCTGAAGTGCAAGGCATATCATGGCCATCCCTGAATCATAAAGTCACCTTTTCTTTATGTAGTCATAGTTTCATGCCTAAATTATAGGCCAACTCATGCTCAAATTGACTCTGATGTCAGGGGCAGATCAACTAATAAAAAGCTTGGATTGTCCCTCTGGAGGAAAGTGAGATCTTGGTCCCACAAGAATCTGAAGGGTTAAGGGAACTTGCAAGAGTGGGGAAAGCTTAGTCCATCCTACATGTACCAAAATCTTAAATAAGGCTTATTTACTTTACCGAAGTAAAAAAACAGATGATGAAAACAATTATAAATCAATGAAAGGTAAAGAAACTCATAGTCTGTTATCAAAAATTGCATTCTAAGAAAACTTTGTTCTCTTAACCTAGAGAGGAGACTAAATTCCATCTGGTACCAGCTTACCAGAAGACAAACAAACAAACAAACAAATTATCGGTAAGCTTAAAAAAGTATATTCCATATATCTTGAAGTAGCAGTATTTCTGCAAAGGCATCAGTGTGAAACCATAGAGGACATGGTTAAAACCTGATTAAATAGAAATTGACAATGTAATGCTCTGCTGCGACTTGAAATGCTTTAATATGATAACTGGAATTATAACTGACAGCATTTGACCAGGACATATCAGATTTTCACGGATGTCACATAATTTCTAGGATATCTATATTAGGAACTGAAGGAATCTTTGAACCTAGGAAAGAAAACAACAGTCTCAAAGGCCCTTGCTGAATCATCTATCAGCAAGGAATGTCTTTGCAAGGATCGCAAAGTGAAGGGAAAATACACCGACCTGCCTCTGCAACTTCGGTCCTCTGAGCAGATCTGGAGGTCTCCCTTTGTATAAGCTAACCTGTTCCTTCCAAATAGAGGTTTGCAACACAAAACAAGTGGCCGCCTATTCTTCCCCGAAGGAGGCTCTCTTTCCCCACATCCTGCGAACTCCCTTTCCCAGCCTCCTGGAAAAGCGCTTCTTGCAGTTCCTTTCAGAAAATCCTATGGACGGAGAAGCCTGGTAGGCTGCAGTCCGTGGGGTCGCTGAGGGTCGGACACGACTGAGCGACTGCACTTTCATTTTCACTTTCATGCATTGGAGAAGGCAATGGCAACCCACTTACTGTTCTTGCCTGGAGAATCCCAGGGACGGGGGAGCCTAGTGGGCTACCGTCTATGGCGTCGCACAGAGTCGAACACGACTGAAGCAACTTAACAGCAGCAGCAGCAGCAGCAGTTCCTTTCTTAGGGGCAGTTATCCCTGAGATTGGGACCTGGAAAGGCAGAGCCACCTCCACACACACGTCTTTTTTGTCCCCTTTCCTCTGGAGGAGAGCTCTAGTGAGCCTAGGTCTGTCAGGAAAATTCTTGGCTTTGACGGGATCACACCCTGTGTGAACCTGCATACCCGACCTAGGGGCCACAGGGCACCTGTTTTGCTCGAGTGGGTCCTGGAGGGGTGCAGCATAGCAAGAGCTTAAAAATCCATCCAATTTGTTTTTTTTTTTACCTCAGAGAGAACGAGTTTGCTCCACCTCCACCCTTTGGCAGTGTGGAGGGAAGAGGGCACCACCCTCTCCCAAAGGGGACATAGGGGTCTACCAGGAGAGAAAGGCCCCTTGAGGAGCTGAGCCCAGGTAGGCAGCCAGTGATGTCAAGCACACTCCCGCTGCTTGCTTCTTCATGGGCACTCCCACGATCTGCTAGGAATGTCTTTGCAAGGATCTCAAAGGGAAGGGAAGATACATGGCCCTGTCTCTGGAACTTCAGTCCTCTGAGCAGATCTGGAGGTCTTGAGTTGTATAAGCAAACCTGTTCCTTCCAAATAGAGGCTTGCAAACACACCCCCGGTGGTTGCCTCTTCTTCCCCGAAGAAGTCTTTCTTTCCCCACATGCTGCGAACTCCCTGTCCCAACCTCCAAGAATAGCGCTTCTTGCCATTCCTTTCTTAGAGGCAGTTATCCCTGAGCCTGGGGCCGTAGGGAGTAGCCCCACACTCACAGGGAAAGGCAAAGACTCCTCCATACATCTCCTCTATCCCCTTTGCTTTGGAGGAGAGCTCTAGTGAGCCTAGGTCTTTCAGGAAAATTCTTGGCTTGGACAGGATCTCACCCTGTTTGTGAACCTGCATATCCAACCAGGGGCCACAGAGCACCTGTTTCAGTAAAGTGGGCCCTGAAAGGGTGCAGCCTAGCAAGAGCTTGAAAATCCATTCAATTGCTGTTTTTGTACCTCTGACAGAGCGAGCTTGGCTCCACCCTTTGGCAGTGAGGAGAAAAGAGGCATGACACCCTCCCCAAGGGGACATGGGGCCTACTTCGAGAGGAAGCTGCAACTCGAGAAAATCCAGGAGGTTCTCCCCTCCAGGCGAGATGAGGCCCATTTCCGCTGAGGCATCTCGAGGCTAATCACAACTAACCTCTGGAACTTCGAAAGGGTCCTTCACACCCTTGCTGCAAGTCAAGAAGTTCTCCGACATACCCATCTCCACTCGAGAGGAAGGACGAGGGTCCACCCACATCCAGCGGAGCCCCGTTTCCGCCTCGTAGCTCGAGAAGAGGGATCCTTTCCCTTCGTCGTCGGGAAAGAATTCCTGGGCTTCCCGTCGCATCTCAAGAGGAGGCACTCTCCACAGGAAAGGCGAGAGGAACTCCAGGGCCTTGCCAGCATTCCAAGAGTCCCCAAATGTCTCCGTCCATTCCAGAAGAACCTGCTTTCCCTTCACTGCCTCGACGTTCACGCCGAGGATAGACTCACACCACCGTGACATGTGGGACAGCCCTGTTCGAAAGCCTCGTGGGAAAGCCTCGATGCAAAGCGACTGATCCCTTGAACCACATGTCGGCAAGCGTGACACTGCTGCTACAGCTTGTGAGGAAATCGCAGGTGCATGCCCCACACGAGATGAGGACTGACTCCCCTGGTGAGACTCCAGAAGTATGGAAAGATTCATGTCAGCACTGGAGAGGCATCCTCAGGGTCTGGCCCCGACTCCACACAAGGTCTTAGGCACCGGCATCGATGGGAGAGGAATCCCTAGGCCCCATGGTAACTCGCATGGGGACTGGCCTTTCCTGAGGCCACCAGAGCGAGTCCCTGAGGTCCCCGTCGTAACTCGAGAGCACCTACCACAACTCGGTAAAATCCAGGAGGTTCTCCCCTCCAGGCGAGATGAGGCCCATTTCCGCTGAGGTGTCTCGAGGCTAATCACACTAACCTGTGGAACTTCCAAAGGGTCCTTCACACCCTTGCTGCAACTCAAGAAGTTCCCCGACAAACCCGTCTTCACTCGAGAGGAAGCACGGGGTCCCGAGCACATCCAGAGGAGCCCATTTCCGCCTCGTAGGTCGAAATGAGGGATCCTTTCCCTGCTTCATCGGGAAAGGATTCCCGCCGTTCCCGCCGCATCTCAAGAGGAGGCGCTCTCAACAGGAAAGGCGAGAGGAACTCCAGGATCGTGCCAACATTCCCAGAGTCCCCCAGATGTCTCAGTCCATTACAGGGAAACCTGTTTTCCCTGCACTGCCTCGACATTCACGCGGAGGATTGACTCACACTACGGTGGCACGTGGGACACCCCTGTTGGAAAGCCTCGTGGGAAAGCCTCGAGGGAAAGCCACAGATCCTTTGATCCATGCGAATGGAAGCGTTACACTGCTGCTACCTCTCGGAAGGAAAGCGCACGTGCATGACCCCACTCGAGCCGAGGACTGACTCCCCAGGGCAGACTCCAGAAGTACCCCTAGATGCATGTCAGCCCTGGAGAGGAATCCTCAGGTTCTGAACACAACTCCACACAAGGTCTTAGGCCCTGGCATCGACGGAGAGGAATCCTGAGAGGACCCTAGCAACTCGCATGGCGACTGGCCTTTCTTGAGGCAACCAGAGCGGGTCCCTGAGGTCCCTGTCGTAACTCGATAGCACCTGCCACAACTCGAGAAAATCCAGGAGGTTCTCCCTTCAGGCGAGATGAGGCCCATTTCCGCTGAGGCGTCTTGAGGCTAAACACACCTAACCTCTGGAACTTCCAAAGGGTCCTTCCCACACTTGCTGCAACTCAAGAAGTTCCCCGACATACCCGTCTCCACTCGAGAGGAAGCACGAGAGTCCCGCCCACATCCAGAGGAGCCTGGCTTCCACCTCGTAGCTCTAGATGACGGATTCTTTTCCAGCTTCGTCTGGAAAGAATTCCCGGCTTTCCCGTCGCAACTCAAGAGGAGGCGCTCTCAACAGGAAAAGCGAGAGAAACCCCAGTGTCGTGCCACAATTCCAAGGGACCCCCAGATGTCAGTCCATTCCAGAGGAACTTGCTTTCCCTGCACTGCCTCTACTTTCACGCCGAGGATCCACTCACTACACCATGGAACGTGGGTCAGCCCTGTGGGAAAGCCTCGTCGGAAAGCCTCGAGGGAAAGCCACAGATCCCTTGATCCACGCGACGGGAAGTGTGACACTGCTGCTACAGTTCCCGAGGAGAGCTCACGTGCATGCCCCCACATGAGATGAGCACAGACTCCCAGGGGAAACTCCAGAAGTAAGCCAAGATCCATGTCAGCACTGAAGAGGAATCCTCAGGTTCCAGCCCCGACTCCACAAAAGGTCTTAGGCCCCGACATCGACCGGAGAGGAATCCCGAAAGGCGCCCTTGCAACTCCCATGGGCACTGGCCTTTCCTGAGGCCACCAGAGCGGGTCCCTGAGGTCTCTGTCGTAACTCGAGAGACCCTGCCCAACTCTAGAAAATCCAGGAGGTTCTCCCCTCCAGGCGAGATGAGGCCCATTTAATCTGAGGCGTCTGGAGGCTCATCACACCTAAATTCTGGAAATTCAAAAGGGTCCTTGCTGCAACTCAAGAAGTTCCCCGACATACCCGTCTCCACTCGAGAGGAAGCACGAGGGTCCCGCCCACATCCAGAGGAGACGCCGTTTTGGTATCGAAGCTCGAGATGAGGGATCCTTTCCCTGCTTGGTCAGGAAATAATGCACGCCATTCCGCTCGCATTTCAAGGGGAAGCGCTCTCCACAGGAAAGGCGAGAGGAACTCCAGGGTCGAGCCACCATTCACAGAGTCACCCAGATGTCTCAGTCCATTCCAGAGGAAACTGTTTTCCCTGCACTGCCTCGAATTTCACGGCGAGGATCGACTCACACCACGGTGGCACGTGGGATAGCCTGTGGGAAAGCCTCGTGGGAAATCTCTTGGGAAAGCCGAGGGAAAGCCACAGATCCATTGATCCACGCGAAGGGAAGCGTGACACTGCTGCTACATTTCGGGAGGAAAGCGCACGTGCATGCCCCCACTCGAGACGAGGACTGACTCCCTGGGGAGACTCCAGAAGTACCACAAGATCCATGTCAGCACTGGAGAGGAATCCTCATTTTCCGGCACTGACTCCACACAAGGTCTTAGGCCCGGCATCGACGGGAGAGGAATCCCGAGAGGCCCCGAGCAACTCGCATGGGACTGGCTTTCCTGAGGCCACCAGACCACCCTGTCCCTGAGGTCCCAGTCGTAAGTCGAGAGCACCTGCCGGAACTCGAAAAATCCA
>NW_017197757.1:0-7935 GCF_001704415.2 Capra hircus
GTCGGGGAACTTCTTGAGTTGGCAGCAAGGGTGTGAAGGACCTTTGGAAGTTCCAGAGGTTAGGTGTGATTAGCCTCGAGACGCCTCAGCGGAAATGGGCCTCATCTCGCCTGGACGGGAGAACCTCCTGGATTTTCTCGAGTTGCGGCAGGTGCTCTCGACTTATGACGGGGACCTCAGCGACCCGCTCTGGTGGCTTCAGGAAAGGCCAGTCCCTTTCGAGTTGCTCGGGGCCTCTCGGGGCCTCTCGGGTTTCCTCTCCCGTCGATGCTGGGGCCTAAAACCTTGTGTGGAGTCAGTGCCGGAACCTGAGGATTTCTCTCCAGTGCTGACATGGATCTTGGGGTACTTCTGAAGTCTCCCCAGGGGAGTCAGTCCTCGTCTCGAGGGGGGCATGCACGTGCGCTTTCCTCCCGAGCTGTAGCAGCAGTGTCACGTTTCCCTTCGCGTGGATCAAGGGATCAGGGGCTTTCCCTCGAGGCCACGAGCCTTTCCCACGAGGCTTTCCACAGGGCTGTCCCACGTGCCACCGTGGTGTGAGTCGATCCTCGGCTTGAAAGTCGAGGCAGTGCAGGGAAAACAGGTTTCCCTGGAATGGACTGAGACATCTGGGGGACTCTGGGAATGTGGCACGACCCTGGAGTTCCTCTCGCCTTTCCTGTGGAGAGCGCCTCCACTTGAGATGCGACGGGAACGCCGGGAATTCTTTCCCGACCACGCAGGGAAAGGATACCTCCTCTCGAGCTAGGAGGCGGAAACGGAGCTCCTATGGATGTGGGCGGGACTCTCGTGCTTCCTCTCGAGTGGAGACGGGTATGTCGGGGAATTTCTTGAGTTGCAGCAAGGGTGTGAAGGACCCTTTGGAATTTCCAGAGTTTAGGTGTGATTAGCCTCGAGACGCCTCAGCGGAAATGGCTCTCAACTCGCCTGGAGGGGAGAACCTCCTGGATTTTCTCGAGTTGTGGCAGGTGCTCTTGACTTACGACTGGGACCTCAGGGACCCGCTCTGGTGGCCTCAGGAAAGGCCAGTCCCTTGCGAGTTGCTCGGGAGCCTCGCGGGATTCCTCTCCCGTCGATGCCAGGGCCTAAGACCTTGTGTGGAGTCGGTAAACCTGAGGATTCCTCTCCAGCGCTGACATGGATCTTGGGGTACTTCTGCAGTCTCCCCAGGGGAGTCAGTCCGAGTCTCAAGTGGGGGCATGCACGTGTGCTTTCCTCCCGAGCTGTAGCAGCAGTGTCACGCTACCCTTCGCGTGGATCAAGGGATCTGTGGCTTTCCCTCGAGGCTTTCCCACAAGACTTTCCCACGAGGCTTCCCCACAGGGCTGTCTCACGTGCCACCGTGGTGTGAGTTGATCCGCGACTTGAAAGTCGAAGCAGTGCAGGGAAAACAGGTTTCCCTGGAATAGACTGAGAAATCAGGGTGACTCTGGGAATGGGGCCTGATCCTGGAGTTCCTCTCGCCTTCCTGTGGAGAGCGCCTCCTCTTGAGATGCGACAGGAACGCTAGGAATTCTTTCCCGACCACGCAGGGAAAGAATCCCTCCTCTCGAGCTAGCAGGCGGAAACGGGGCCACTCTGGAAGTGGGCGGGACTCTCGTGTTCCTCTTGAGTGGAGACGGGTATGTCGGGGAACTTCTTGAGTTGCAGCAAGGGTGTGAAGGACCCTTAGGAAATTCCAGAGTTTAGTGTGATTACCCCCTATTTGCCTAAGCAGAAATGGGCCTCATCTCGCTTGGAGGGTAGAACCTCCTGGATTTTCTCGAGTTGCGGCAGGCGCTCTCGACTTACGATGGGGTCCTCAGGGACCCGCTCTGGTGGCCTCAGGACAGGCCAGTCCCCATGCGAGTTGCTCGGGGCCTCTCGGTTTCCTCCGCCGTCGATGCCGGGGCCTAGGACCTTGTGTTGAGTTGGTGCCGGAAATCTCTGTGGGATCTTGGGGAGTCTCCCAGTGGAGTCAGTCCTTGTCTCGAGTGGGTCGATGCACGTGCGCTTTCCTCCCGAGCTGTAGTAGCAGTGTCAAGCTTCCCTTCGCGTGGATCAAGGGATCTGTGGCTTCCCAAGAGGCTTTTCCACGAGGCTTTCCCTCAGGGCTGTCCCACGTGCCACCGTGGTGTGAGTCGATCCTCGGCTTGAAAGTCAAGGCAGTGCAGGGAAAAAAGGTTTCCCTGGAATGGACTGAGACATCCAGGGGACTCTGGGAATGGTGGCACGACCCTGGAGTTCCTCTCGCCTTTCCTGTGGAGAGCGCCTCCTCTTGAGATGTGACGGGAACACCGGGTATTCTATCCCGACCACGCAGGGAAAGGATCCCACCTCTCGAGCTAGGACGCGGAAACAGGGTTCCTCTGGGTGTGGGTGGGATTCTCGTGCTTCCTGTCGAGTGGCGACGGGTATGTCGGGGAACTTCTTGAGTTGCAGCAAGGGTGTGAAGGACCCTTTGGAAGTTCCAGAGGTAAGGTGTGATTAGCCTCGAGAAACCTCAGCGGAAATGAGACTCTTCTCGCCTGGAGGGGAGAACCTCCTGGATTTTCTCGAGTTGCGGCAGGTGCTCTCGACTTACGACTGGGACCTCAGGGACCCACTCTGGTGGCCTCAGGAAAGGCCAGTCCCATTGCGAGTTGCTCGGGGGCCTCTAGGGATTTCTCTCCCTTCGATGCTTGGGCCTAAGGACTTGTGTGGAGTCAGTGTGGCAACCTGAGGATTCCTCTACAGTGCCGGCATGGATCTTGGGGTACTTCTGGAGTCTCCCCAGGGGAGTCAGTCCTCGTCTCGAGTTGGGGCATGCACGTGCGATTTCCTCCCGAGCTGAAGCAGCAGTGTCACGCTTACCTTCGCGTGGATCAAGGGATCTGTGTCTTTCCCTAGAGGCTTTCCCACGAGGCTTTCCACGAGGCTTTCCCACAGGGCGGTCCCACGTGCCACCGAGGTGTGCGTCGATCCTCGGCTTGAAAGTCGAGGCAGTGCAGGGAAAACAGGTTTCCCTGGAATGGACTGAGACATCTGGGGGAGTGTGGGAACGGTGGCACGAACCTGGAGTTCTTCTCGCGTTTCAAGTGGTGAGCGCCTCCTCTTGAGATGCGACAAGAACGCCGGGAATTCTTTCCCGACCACGCAGGGAAAGGATCACTCCTCTAGAGCTATGAGGCGGAAACAGGGCTCCTCTGGATGTGGGCGGGACTCTCGTCCTTCTTCTCGAGTGGAGTCGGGTATGTCGGGGAACTTCTTGCCTTGCAGCAAGGGTGTTAAGGATCCTTGGGAAATTCCAGCGTTTAGGTGTGATTAGCCTAGAGGAGCCTCATCCGAAAAGGGCCTCATCTCGCCTGGAGGGGAGAACCTCCTGGATTTTCAAGAGTTACGGCCGGTGCTCTCGACTTACCACGGGGACCTCAGGGACCCGCTCTGGTGGCCTCAAGAAAGGCCAGTCCCCAGGCCAGTTGCTCGGGGACCTCTCGGAATTCCTCTCCCGTCGATGCCGGGGCCTACGATCTCGTGTGGAGTGGGTGCCGGAACCTGAGGATTCCTCTCCAGTGCTGACATGGATCTTGGGGTACTTCTGGAGTCTCCCCACGGGAGTCAGTCCTCGTCTCGAATGGGGGCATGCAGGTGGGCTCTACTCCTGAGCTCTAGCTGCAGTGTCGCGCTTCCCTTCGCGGGCAGTAAGGGATCTGTGGCTTTCCCTCGAGGCTTTCCCACGAGGGTTTCCCACACGGCTGTCCCAAATGCCACCGTTGTGTGAGTCGTTTCTCGGCTTGAAAGTCATGGCAGTGCATGGAAAACAGGTTTCCCTGGAATGGACTGAGACCTCTGGGGGACTCTGGGAATGGTGGCACGACCCTGGAGTTCCTCTCGCCTTTCCTGTGGAGAGCGCTTCCTCTTGAGATGCTACGGAACGCCGGGAATTCTTTCCCGAAAACGCAGGGTAAGGATCCCTCCTCTCGAGCTAGGAGGCGGAAACTGGGCTCCTCTGGATGTGTTCGTGACTGTCGTGCTACCTCTCGAGTGGAGACGGGTATGTCGGGGAACTTCTTGAGTTGCAGCAATGGCGTGAAGGACCGTTTGGAATTTTCAGAGGTTAGGTGTGATTAGCCTCGAAACACCTCAGTGGAAATGGGCCTCATTCGCCTGGAGGGGAGAAACTCCTGGATTTTCTTGAGTTGTGGCAGGCGCTCTCGGCTTACGACGGGTACCTCAGGGACCCGCTCTGGTGGCCTCACGAAAGACCAGTCCCCATGCGAATTGCTCGGGTGCCTCTTGGGATTCCTCTCTCGTCGATGCCGGGGCATAAGACCTCGTGTGAGTCGGTGCCGGAACCTGAGGATTGCTCTCCAGTGCTGACATGGATCTTGGGGTACTTCTGGAGTCTCCCCAGGGGAGTCAGTCCTCGTCTCGAGTGGGGACATGCACGTGTGCTTTCCTCCCCAGCTGTAGCAGAAGTGTTGCGCTTCCGTTCGCCTGGACCACGGCATCTGTGGATTTCCCTCGAGGCTTTCCCGCTAGGCTTTCCCACGAGGCTTTCCCACAGGGCTGTCCCATGTTCCACCGTGTTGTGAGTCGATCCTCGGGTTGAAAGTCGAGGCAGTGTAGGGAAAACAGGTTTCCCTGGAATGGACTGAGACATCTGGGGGACTCTGGGAATGGTGACACGACCCTGGAATTCCTCTTGCTTTTCCTGTGGAGAGCGCCTCCTCTTGAGATGCGACGGGAACGCCGGGAATTCTTTCCCGTCCACGCAGGGAAAGGATCCCTGCCCTCGAGCTAGGAGGCGGAAACGGGGCTCCTCTGGATGAGGGCGGGACTCTCGTGCTTCCTCTCGAGTGGAGACAGGTAAGTTGGGGAACTTCTTGATTTGCAGCAAGGGTGTGATAGACCTTTTGGAAGTTCCAGAGGTTAGGTGTGATGAGCCTCGAGACGCCTCAGCGGAAATGGGCCTCATCTCGCCTGGAGGGGAGAACCTCCTGGATTTTCTCGAGTTGCGGCAGGTGCTCTAGACTTACGACGGGGAACTCAGGGACCCGCTCTGGTGGCCTCAGGAAAGAAGAGTCCCCATGCTAGTTCCACTGGGGCCTCTCGGGATTCCTCTCCCGTCGATGCGGGGCCTAAGACCTTGTGTGGAGTCCGTGCCGGAAACCTGAGGATTCCCTCTCCAGTGCTGACATGGATCTTGGGGTACTTCTGGAGTCTCCCGCGGGGAGTCCGTCCTCGTCTCGAGTGGGGGCATGCACTTGCGCTTTCCTCCCGAGCTGTAGCAGCAGTGTCACTCTTCCCTTCGCGTGGATCAAGGGATCTGTGGCTTTCCCTCGAGGCTTTCCCCACGAGGCTTTCCCACAGGGCTGTCCCACGTGCCACCGTGGTGTGTCTCGATCCTTGGTTTGAAAGTCGAGGCAGTGCAGGGAAAACAGGTTTCCCTGGAATGGACTGAGACATCTGGGGGGCTCTGGGAATGGTGGCACGACCCTGGAGTTCCTCTCGCCTTTCCTCTGGAGAGCGCCTCCTCTAGAGATGCGACGGGAACTCGGGGAATTCTCTCCCGACCACGAAGGGAAAGGATACCTCCTCTCGAGCTAGGAGGCGGAAACGGGGCTCCTCTGGATGTGGGCCTGACTCTAGTGCTTCCTCTCGAGTGGAGATGGGCATGTCGGGGAACTTGTAGAGTTGCAGCAAGGGCGTGAAGGACCCTTTGGAAGTTCCAGAGGTTAGGTGTGATTTGCCTCCAGACGCCTCAGCGGAAATGGGCCTCATCTCGCCTGGAGGGGAGAACCTCCTGGATTTTCTCGAGTTGCGGCAGGTGCTCTCGCCTTACGACGGGGACCACAGGGACCCGCTCTGGTGGCCTCAGGAAAGGCCAGTCCCATGCGAGTTGCTAGGGGGCCTCTCGGGATTCCTCTCCTGTCGATGCCGGGGCCTAAGACCTTGTGTGGAGTCGGTGGCGGAACCTTAGGATTCCTCTCCAGTGCTGACATGGATTTTGGGGTACTTCTGGAGTCTCCGCAGGGGAGTCAGTCCTCGTCACGAGTTGCGGGCATGCACGTGCGCTTTCCTCCCGAGGAGTAGCAGCAGTGTCACGCTTCCCTTCGCGTGGATCAAGGGATCTGTGGTTTCCCTCCAGGCTTGCCCAGGAGGCTTTCCCACAGGGCTGTCCCACGTGCCACCGTGGTGTGAGTCGATCTTCGGCTTGAAAGTCGAGGCAGTGCAGGGAAAACAGGTTTCCCTGGAATGGACTGAGATATCTGGGGGATCTGGGAATGGTGGCACGACCCTGGAGTTCCTCTCGCCTTTCCTGTGGAGAGCGCCTCCTCTTGAGATGCGACGGAAATGCCGGGAATTCTTTCCGACCACGCAGGGGAAGGATCCCTCCTCTCTAGCTATGAGGCGGAAACGGGACTCCTCTGGATGAGGGCGGGACTCTCGTGATTCCTCTCGAGTGGAGACGGGTATGTCGGGGAACTTCTTGAGTTGCAGCAAGGGTGTGAAAGACCCTTTGTAAGTTCCAGATGTTAGGTGTGATTAGCCTTGAGACGCCTCAGCGGAAATGGGCCTCATGTCGCCTGGAGGGGAGAACCTCCTGGATTTTCTCGAGTTGGGGCATGTGCTCTTGACTTACGACGGGGACCTCACGGACCCGCTCTGGTGGCCTCAGGAAAGGCCAGTCCCCAAGCGAGTTCCTCGGGGGCCTCTCGGGATTCCTCTCCCGTCGATGCCGGGGCCTAAGCCTGCCGGGAGCCAGTGTGAGGAAGCCCGCCCGTGACAAGGTTATGAGGAAGGAAGCTGACATACGCAAGGCGTGCTCAGACTTCAGGGACCCCTCTGGAAATTTTTAAGCATGTACCCCAACAAAAATCTGCCGGTTTTTGTGCTCTACTTTTTCACTCTTCTGACCTTTTCTGGAAAAAGTCAATTCAGGGCGTTAGTCTTCTGCATTTGAAAGAGTGTTTCAATCCAAAAACCCTCTGATGGCTTTCTAGCCTGCCTGTAGAACTCGTACAGCTGCGCTTGTGATTGTTTGAGGCCTCCTGACCGCCGGAGGCACAGGAAGCTTAAAACATCCTAGGAATGCAGGAGCTTCTGAGAAGTCAGAATCTTTAGAATAGGACTGATTAAAAGTTTCATTTTTTGGGTCAATGCTTGCTGCCAAATTTTCATATCCTTTATTTTTAGATATAGTTGGTATGTGAAAAACAAGTAGTAGACCTGGTATTAGCAACATTAGATTTTGAGTTAAGTACCTTCTTTGTTATAACCCACTGCACCTTTGTTCTATAGAGATGTAACTTTAGTGCTTTAAGGAGATGCAGATTAAAGAAAAACACTTCAGGGGAAACAAAATTAACATTCATTAAGGAAGAGAGCCAAAAAGTGTTAACAATCCTCTTGGCCAGAAGATAATGTAAATTACCTGAGACCTTTTGTATACAAAATGATATACAGAAAGAATCTGGGTTGCGAACACTACATAATTTTGTGTTATCCATTGATCTCCATGTATTATCAAAAGTATAAAAGACCTTCTGAACAATAAAGGAGGAGGCCAGGGGCCGGGGCCAGTTTCTCGGACCAGCTTCTCGAACTAGTCTCTCAGCCTGGTTTCTTGGGACTCTGGCTCCCCCTGTGTCTTTCTCCCTCTTTCTTCTTCTCTACCTTTCCTTCTCTCTGCTCTTTACTATAACTTCAGGCTGAATCTCCACATGGAGTGCGGAGGCTCGCCAGGTCTACTTACTTGGCCTGGCTGTTAAGACCCGCATGAAAGGGAGCTTAAGGCGAGGCACCCTTAGATATTCAAGCGGGCGCCGGTGGCCCAACGTAGGTGGTGCAAATTCCTTGTCTGGAATTTTATTGGCCGTCCGCGAAAACCAAGCTATTCACCACTCTTCCTCCACTTAATCTTCTTACTACACTATAGTTTCCTAATGTAATCTTACATCAATAAATAAACAA
>NW_017197758.1:0-7935 GCF_001704415.2 Capra hircus
TGGAGAGTGAAAAATTTGGCCTAAAGCTCAACATTCAGAAAATGAAGATCATGGCATCCGGTCTCATCACTTCATGGGAAATAGATGGGGAAACAGTGGAAACAGTGTCAGAATTTATTTTGGGGGCTCTAAAATCACTGCAGATGGTGATTTGCAGTCATGAAATTAAAAGAAGCTTACCCTTGGAAGAAAAGTTATGCCCAACTTAGATAGTATATTCAAAGCAGAGACATTACTTTGCCAACTAAGGTCCATCTAGTCAAGGCTATGGTTTTTCCTGTGGTCATGTATGGATGTGAGAGTTGAATTATGAAGAAGGCTGAGTGACAAAGAATTGATGGTTTTGAACTGTGGTGCTGGAGATGACTCTTGAGAGTCCCTTGGACTTCAAGGAGATCCAACCAATCCATTCTGAAGGAGATCAGCCCTGGGATTCCTTTGGAAGAATGACGCTAAAGCTGGAACTCCAGTACTTTGGCCACCTCATGGAATAATTTAACTCATTGGAAAAGACTCTAATTCTGGGAAAGATTTGGGGGCAGGAGGAGAAGGGGACGACAGAGGATGAGATGGCTCGATGGCATCACTGACTCGATGGATGGGAGTCTGAGTGAACTCCGGGAGTTGGTGATGGACAGGGAAGCTTGGCGTGCTGTGATTCACAGGGTCTCAAAGAGCCGGACACGACTGAGCATTGAACTGAACCATCAGTCCAGAATAACTGCTCTGTAATGGAGATACAATGTGAGAAGTAACTGTAGTTGTAGTAGCAAAGTCCTCAAGTAGCCATGTACTTGAGTGTACCTGCTATGTGAGTGCCAATTACAAATGCTCAACTTTTGTAAAACATAGGGTTGATCTACCACAATCTGGTCTGTGTGTCTAAATTATATTGCGGGGTAGGTAAGTCACATGGAGATACAGCGCTTCTATTAGCGAATATCTGGCTGGTATGAGACTTTCGTATGAAAGGCACACTTAAACTTGTGGAGGCTGAAAATGTGCTCTCTCCACTCGTTTCTGGAAGATACTCAGAATTATGATCATCTTTTTTGACACTTGCTTTAACATGCTTCTTGTTATCTTGAACTAATGAAGATATTGGAGACACATTGTAAATCCAACTCTTCTTTGCATCCTTATTAAAAGTTGGGGATAACCTTTTTGAAACTTGGATTATAGTAGGTCTGTAACTAAAATCCAAGGATTAAATTATTTAGTTTCTTTTTAAACCAAGGTAAAAGTGACAAACAAAGCTAAGTTATTTAAAAAAATGTATTCCTTTAAGGAAACCAACTAAATAACATCAAATAAAACACCTCCATTAATAATTTTAACAGGAATAATATGTTAGAAAGGACATGTTCCTCAACTAAAATATATGTTGTATATACTGTACATACCACTTTAAATAGCCTCGGGACTTTTATCTGTTTTCAAGTTGCTAGGAAAGTTTTGTTAAACATCTAGTATCTAACCTCCAGCTATTCTCAACTTCAAAAATAAAACTTTTTAAGCAATTTGATATTTCAAGTTTAAATTCCGTTTTAGCTACATATGTGAACATTCTTCTATGTCACATGATTTTATCTTACATATTTTCAATAAGTGAAGTGTTGGAACACCTTTCTCAAAAGAGATGTTTTTCTTCTTCTTCCAGAAAGACAGGTAGTGAAGCAGATCTTTGAAAAGTTTGTCGCTTTTTACTAAATCCATAAAGGTTAAGCTGTCCAATTGAACTTTTCATACTCTTGGTTTCAAATATTCAGAATGTTTCCTTTCTTTCCAAGACTTCTTTGTTAAAGAGTTCTTCATTGATCACTATACATGTGCCACTCTCATCCCAACAGATAGATTCAAACTGATCACTATCAAATATATTCCAAAGTTTTTGTGGAAATGTGAGTGAAAGAAAATTATTCGCCTCTTCGTTTCAGAGACAGTATATGTGTAGCATGGCCTTTTGATCACAAGATCCTCAGATAAAGCATGAAAACATATATTCAATCATAGATCTCAAAACTGAGTCCCCAGTAAGTGTATAATCATACAAAGAAGATCTAATGGAGGTTTCTGAACCAGTGAATTCACCTTAGTAGACCCATCTTGAATTTCTGAAGAAATATGTACCATCTCAGAGAAATCTTTGTATGCCAAAGCCTTTGACTGTGTGGATCACAATAAACTGTGGAAAATTCTTCAAGAGATGGGAATACAAGACACCTGACCTGCCTCTTGAGAAGTCTGTACACAAGTCAGGAAGCAACAGTTAAAACTGGACATGGAACAACCGACTGGTTCCAAATAGGAAAAGGAGTATGTCAAGGCTGTATATTGTCACCCTGTTTATTTCAGTTATATTCAGAGTACATCATGAGAATGCTGACTGGAAGAAAGACAAGCTGGAATCAAGATTGCTGGAAGGAATATCAGTAACCTCAGATATGCAGATGACACCATCCTTATGGCAGAATTGAAGAGGAACTAAATAGCCTCTTGATGAAACTGAAAGTGGAGAGTGAAAAATTTGGCCTAAAGCTCAACATTCAGAAAACGAAGATCATGGCATCTGGTCTCATCACTTCGTGGGAAATGGATGGGGAAACAGTGGAAACAGTGTCAGATTTTATTTAAGGGGGGGGGGGCTCCAAATCACTGCAGATGGTGATGGCAGCCATGAAATTAAAAAGATGATTACTCCTTGGAAGGAAAGTTATGACCAACCTAGATAGCATATTCACAACAGTGACATTACTTTGCCTACTAAGGTCCATCTAGTCAAGGCTATGGTTTTTCCTGTGGTCATGTATGGATGTGAGAATTGGATTGTGAAGAAGGCTGAGCGCCGAAGAATTGATGCTTTTGAGTTGTGGTGTTGGAGAAGACTGTTTAGAGTCCCTTGGACTGCAAGTAGATCCAATCAATCCATTCTGAAGGAGATCAGTTCTGGGATTCCTTTGGAAGGAATGATGCTAAAACTTAAACTCCAGTACCATGGCCACCTCATGGAAGAGTTGACTCACTAGAAAAGAGTTTGATTCTGGAGGGACTGGGGACAGGAGGAGCAGGTGATGACAGTGGATGAGATGGCTGGATGGCAGCACTGACTGGATGCACCTGATTCTGAGTGAACTCCGAGAGTAGGTGATTGACAGGGAAGCCTGGCGTGCTGTGATTCATGGGGTTGAAAAGAGTCGGACATGACTGAGCGACTGAACTGAATTGAACTGGGAGAAATATTTCTTCATAAACTTTTCTCATTTGATTGATTTTACACACTGCAACTTAAAATGTTGCTTGGCTGGCCTACGGAGAGAAACTCTCTAGACCATCACAGAGGATTCCAAGTCAAAAAGCTGTGATATCACAAATTCTCTGGTCTCCTAGCAATTGAAGAGTAATATTCAACCAGTGTCTACTTCAGCATCAAGTTAAAATACAGACTGCCTATAGAAATAGTAACCAAAACCATGAAGCATGCAAAATCTCATTCCTAAAGAATTTTTACACTAAAAAAATCCCATCAATAAATCTACTTCGTTTCTGAAATAAAGTGATTTATCACTCTTCTGTACACACATTCCTGTTATTCAGTACTGTTACCCAAGCAAATTTGGTCTACTGGTTTCTGTGCAGTAAAATCTATGAACTGACTTTGGGTTTCAGTGAAATCAATGTTTATTGTAGTACTGAGCAAGGCGTCTTAGCAGCTGGTGCTTCAAAGATCCAAATCCCCACATACTTTCAAGGGAAGGATTTTAATGACAAGGGACTTTGGGTCTGTGACCAGTATTGGGACATTCTACTAATGGCCTGTTACTGCCGATATTGGGAGTTCACATCATCGACCGTCTTGTTTCAACTATGTACTTAAATTTCCGTCTGGTTGGTGTTTTAGCATCTCTAAAACTGTTCACAGGATATTGCTCAGAATGTTATCGATGGCCCTAGAGGAGGAACTAAAGACCCTTGAGTTTGCCTCATGGCTAAACCATTATTATGCTCTATCACTTGATTGTTTTCCTTAGTTTCTGTCTTTTCTAGCTCCTCTGATTAAAATTACTTTTGCACAAGAGGAGGTATGCAGTCTCCTACCTCTCTCTCTCGGATTTCACACTATTCAATCTAAGGGACTGCTTAGTACAAGGAAGGAAATAAAGTGTTGGACTTAGAGATCAATCACAAGTATGACAGAAAATCTCAGTTGCAGGTTCAATTTATTTTTTCAAGTTTCCCAGCTCTTGGAGTGTTTGAGTCAGCAATAACTTTGGCTTTTTCTTGTTGAGATGGAGTGTGGAGTTGGAAATAATTCTGAAATCTAAGCTTGGTATCAATATTTTATTTTATAAAAACATATCTCTATTTTATATATGTCATTAAGCTGGATGAACATTTGAAATTTGGTAGATATTTATTAAAAGGAGAGGGGTGAGTGATATGAAAGAGTCCTCATGTTTTACATGTAGCCAAGAAAACATATTTTGAAGTATTTTCACATATATATATATATTCAACAACCGAGTAGACTTTTGAGTCATTCTACATATATTTTTTTAATTTTTCCATTTTTATTATACCTAACAGAAAATAAAAGCCATTGCACATTTTTTTATACACACACTCATGCATAGACAGGTGTATATATGTTTATATATCAAATATATAATTTTAGGCAACTTTATTTAGGTGACCAAACTATTTGCTAGCCCCCAAGATCTTAAATGAACTGTTTTTGGAAGCCCTGCATTACTTACTAACTTTCTGGCTGAATCATGCAGATCTTGTTGATGAAAAGCTCTCCTTTAATTGAGCTCATCTTCCACTATTCTTTCTGTAATAAGAGGTAGGGCTCATACTGATGAGGACACTTTGAACCCATAAAATTGTAACTCTCTTTTACTTAGAGATATTGTTTAAAGAATGCTGTTGCTCTCCTCACATTGGACACAATTTTATTTTATTTATTTTCAATATAAATTTATTTATTTAATAGGATCTAATCACTTTACAATATTGTATTGGTTTTGCTGTACGTTAACATGGATCTGCCATGGGTGTACATGTGTTTCCCATCTTGAACCCCCTACCACCTCCCTCCTCATACCATCCCTCCTGTTTATCCCAGTGCACCAGCCCAGAGCATCCTGTATCATGCATTGAACCTGGACTGGCGATTTGTTTGACAAATGATATTATACAGGTTTCAATGCCATTATTCCAAATCATCCCACCCTCGCCCTCTCTCACAGAGTCCAAAAGACTGTTCTATACATCTGTGTCTCTTTTGCTGTCTCGCATACAGGGTAATCGCTACCATCTTTCTAAATTCCACATATATGCGTTAGTTTCTCTATTGGTGCATTTCTTTCTGGCTTACTGCACTCTGTATAATAGGCTTTAGCTTCATCCACCTCATTAGAATTTATTGAAATGCATTATTTTTAATGACTGAGTAATACTCCATTGTGTATATGTACCACAGCTTTCTTATCTATTCGTCTGCTGATGGACATCTAGGTTGCTTCCATGTTCTGCCTATAGGAAACAATGCAGTGATGAATATTGGGGTATACATGTCTCTTTCAATTTTGGTTCCTTCAGTCTCTATGGCCAGCAGCGGGATTGTTGGGTTGTATTGCAGTTCCATTTACAATTTTGTTTGTTTTTTTTTAAGGAGTCTCCACAGCGTTCTCCGTAGGTGCTGTACTAGTTTTCATTCCCACCAACAGTGTAAGATGGTTCCCTTTTCTCTACACTCTCTCCAGCATTTATTGTTTGTACACTTTTGGATAGCAGCCATTCTGACTGGCATGGGATGGTACCTCACTGTGGTTTTGATTTGAATTTCTCTGATCATGAGTGATGTAGAGCATCTTTTCATGTGTTTGTTAGCCATCTCTCTGTCTTCTTTGTAGAAATGTCTGTATAGTCCTTTGGCCCATTTTTTTTCATTGGGTTGTTTATATAACTGGAATAGAGCTTCAGGTGTTGCTTGTATATTTTTGAGATTAATTCATTGTCAGTTGCTTAAGTTCAGTTCAGTTCAGTCATTCAGTTGTGTGCGACTCTTTGCAACCCCATAAATTACAGCACGCCAGGCCTCCCTGTCCATCACCGACTGCCGGAGTACATTCAAACTCATGTCATTGAGTCGGTAATGCCATCCAGCCATCTCATCCTCTGTTGTCCCTTCTCCTCCTGCCCCCTATCCCTCTCAGCATCAGAGTCTTTTCCAATGAGTCAACTCTTCGCATGAGGTGGCCAAAGTACTGGAGTTTCAGCTTTAGCATCATTCATTCCAAAGAACTTCCAGCACTGATCTTTTTTAGAATGGACTGGTTGGTTCTCCTTGCAGTCCAAGGGGCTCTAAAGAGTTTTTTTCCAGCACTACAGTTCAAAAGCATCAGTTCTTCAACACTCAGCTTTCTGCACAGTCCAACTCTCATATCCATACATGACTACTGGGAAAACCAAAACCTTGACTAGATGGACCTTTGTTGGCAAAGTTATGTCTCTGCTTTTGAAAATGCTATCTAGGAGGGTCATAACTTTCCCTAAAAAGAGTAAGCGTCTTTTTATTTCCTGGCTCCAATCCAATTTGCAGTGATTTTGGAGCCCAGGGGGAAAAAAAAAAAGTCTGTCACTGTTTCCACTGTTTCCCCATCTATTTCCCATGAAGTGATGGGACAGATGCAATGATCTTCGTTTTCTGCATGTTGAGCTTCAAGCCAACGTTTTCACTCTCCTCTTTCCCTTTCATCAAGAGGCTTTTTAGTTCCTCTTCACTTTCTGCCATAAGGGTGGCATCATCTGCGTATCTATGGTTATTGATATTTCTCCCAACAATCTTGATTCCAATTTGTGTTTCTTCAGTCCAGTGTTTCTCATGATGTAGTCTGCATATCAGTTAATCAACCAGGGTGACAATATACAGCCTTGACGTACTCCTTTTCCTATTTGGAACCAGTCTGTTGTTCCACGTCCAGTTCTAACTGTTGATTCTTGACTTGCATATGTGTTTCTTAGAGGTAGGCCAGGTGGTCTGCTATTCCCATCTCTTTCAGAATTTTCCACAGTTTGTTGTGATCCACAAACTCAAAGGCTTTGACATAGTCAAAAAAGAAAAAAAAAGATATTTTTCTGGCAATCTCTTGCTTTGTCAATGATCCAGCAGATGTTGGCATTTTGATCTCTGGTTCTTCTGCCTTTTCTGAAAACAGCTTGAACATCTAGAATTTCCTGGTTCATGTTTACTAAAGCCTGGATTTTTCCAATTTGAATTCCTTTGATTTTCTTTTTCTGCTCTGATTGCTGTGGCCAAAACTTCCAGAACTATGTTGAATAGTAGCGGTGAAAGTGGGCACCCTTGTCTTGTTCCTGACTTTAGGGGAAATGCTTTCAATTTTTCACCATTGAGGATAATGTTTGCTGTGGGTTTGTCATATATAGCTTTTTATTATGTTTAGGCATGTTCCTTCTATTCCTGCTTTCTGGAGAGTTTTTATCATAAATGGATGTTGAATTTTGTTAAAGGTCTTCTCTGCATCTATTGAGATAATCATATAGCTTTTATTTTCATTTGTTAATGTGGTGAATTACATTGATTGATTTGCAGATATTGAAGAATCCTTGCATCCCTGGGATAAAGCCCACTTGGTCATGGTGTATGATCTTTTTAATGTGTTGTTGGATTCTGATTGCTAGAATTTTGTTGAGGATTTTTGCATTATGTTCATCAGTGATACTGGCCTCTAGTTTTCCTTTATTGTAGTATCTTTTGTCAGGTTTGGTATTAGGGTGATGGTGGCCTCATAGAAAGAGTTTGGAAGTTTACCTTCCCCTGCAATTTTCTGGAAGAGTTTGAGTAGAATGGGGTAGCTCTTCTCATAATTTTGGTAGAATTCTGCTGTGAAGCCGTCTGGACCTGGGCTTTTG
>NW_017197759.1:0-7935 GCF_001704415.2 Capra hircus
TCGATCCTCGGCTTGAAAGTCGAGGCAGTGCAGGGAAAACAGGTTTCCCTGAATGGACTGAGACATCTGGGACTCTGGAATGGTAGCATGACCTGGAGTTACTCTCGCCTTTCCTGTGGAGAGCGCCTCCTCTGAGATGCGACGGGAACGCCGGGAATTCTTTCCCGACCACGCAGCGAAAGGATCCCACCACTGGAGCTAGGAGGCGGAAACGGGGCTCCTCTGGATGTGGGCGGGACTCTCGTGCTTCCTCTCGAGTGGAGACGGGTATGTTGGGGAACTTCTTGAGTTGCAGCAAGGGTGTGAAGGACCCTTTGGAAGTTCCAGAGCTTAGGTGTGATTAGCCTCGAGACGCCTCAGCGGAAATGGGCCTCATCTCACCTGGAGGGGAGAACCTCCTGAATTTTCTCAAGTTGCGGCAGGTGCTCTCGACTTACGAAGGGGACCTGATGGACCCGCGCTGGTGGCCTCATGAAAGGCCAGTCCCATGGGAGTTGCTCGGGGCCTCTCGGGATTCCTCTCCCTCGATGCCGGGGGCCTAAGATCTTGTGTGGAGTCGGTGCTGGAACCTGAGGATTCCTCTCCAGTGCTGACATGGATCTTGGGTACTTCTGGAGTCTCCCAGGGGAGTCAGTCCTCGTCTCGAGTGGGGGCATGCACGTGCGCTCCCGAGCTGTAGCAGGAGTGTCACGCTTCCCCTTCTTGTGGATCAAGGTTCAGGGGTTTACCTCGAGGCTTTCCCATGAGGCTTTCCCACGAGGCTTTCCCCACAGGGCTGTCTCACGTGCACGTTGTATGAGTCGATCCTCGCTTGAAAGTCGAGGCAGTGCAGGGAAAACTGGTTTCCCTGGCTTGGACTGAGCATCTGGGGGACTCTGGGAATGGTGGCACGACCCTGGAGTTCCTCTCGCCTTTCCTGTGGAGAGCGCCTCCTCTTGAGATGCGACGGGAACGCCAGGAATACTTACCCGACCACGTATGGAAAGGATCCCTCCTCTGGAACTATGAGGCGGAAACGGGGCTCCTCTGGATGTGGCGGGACTCTCGTGCTTCCTCTCGAGGGGAAACGGGTATGTCGAGGAACTTCTTGAGTTGCAGCAAGGGTGTGAAAGACGCTTTGGAAGTTCCAGAGGTTAGGTGTGATTAGTCTCGAGACGCCTCAGCACAAATGGGCCTCATGTCGCCTGAAGGGGAGAACCTCCTGAATTTCGAGTTGCGGCAGGTGCTGTGGACTTAAGACGGGGTCCTCAGGGACCCGCTCTGGTGGCCTCAGGAAAGGCCAGTCACCATGCGAGTTGCTCGGGGCCCTCTCGGGATTCCTCTCCCGTCGATGCCGGCGCCTTATACCTTGTGTGGAGTCGGTGCCGGAACCTGAGAAAACCTCTCCAGTGCTTACATGGACCTTGGGTACTTCTGGAGTCTCCCAGGTGAGTCAGTCCTCGTCTCTAGTGGATGCATGCACGTGCAATTTCCTCCAGAGCTGTAGCATCAGTGTCACCCTTCCCTTCGCGTGGATCCAGGAATCTGTGGCTTTCCGTGGAGGCTTTCTCACGAGGCTTTGCCACGAGGCTTTCCCAACGACGTTTACCCACTGGGCTGTCTCACGTGCCACCGTGTGTGAGTCGTCCTTGGCTGAAAGTCGAGGCAGTGCTGGGAAACTGGTTTCCCCTGTTATGGACTGAGCATCTGGGGGACTCTGGGAATGGGTGGCACGACCCTGGAGTTCCTCTCGCCTTTCCTGTGGAGAGCGCCTCCTCTTGAGATTCGACGGGAACACGGGAATTCTTTCCCGACCACGCAGGGAAAGGATCCCTCCTCTCGAGCTAGGAGGCAGAAACGGGGCTCCTCTGGATGTGCCCGGGACTCTCGTGCTTCCTCTCGAGTGGAGACGGGTATGTCGGGGAACTTCTTGAGTTGCAGCAAGGGTGTGAAGGACCCTTTGGAAGTTCCAGATGTTAGATGTGTTTAGCCTCAAGACGCCTCAGCGGAAATGGGCCTCATCTCGCCTGGAGGGGAGAACCTCCTGGATTTTTCGAGTTGCGGCAGCTGCTCTCGACTTACGACGGGGACCTCAGGGACCCGCTCTGGTGGCCTCAGGAAAGGCCAGTCCCCATGCGAGTTGCTCGCGGGCCTCTCGGGATTCCTCTCCCTCAATGCCGGGGCGTAAGACCTTGTGAGGAGTCTGTTCCGGAACCTGAGGATTCCTCTCCCAGTGCCCACATGGATCTTGGGGTACTTCTGGAGTCTCCCCAGGGGAGTCAGTCCTCGTCTCGATTGGGGGCATGCACGAGCGCTTTCCTCCCGAGCAGTAGCAGCAGTGTCTCGCTTCCCTTCGCGTGGATCAAGGGATCGGTGGCTTTCCCACGAGGCTTTCCCACAGGGCTGTCCCACGTGCCACCGTGGTGTGAGTGGATCCTCGGCTTGAAAGTCGAGGCAGTGCAGGGAAAACAGGTTTCCCTGGAATGGACTGAGATATCTGGGGGACTCTGGGAATGGTGGCACGACCCTGGAGTTCCTCTCGCCTTTCCTGTGGAGAGCGCCTCCTATTGAGATGAGACGGGAACGCGGGGAATTCTTTCCCAACCACGCAGGGAAAGGATCCCTCCTCTGGAGCTAGGAGGCGGAAACGGGTCTCCTCTGGATGTGGGCAGGACTCTCGTGCTTCCTCGAGTGGAGACGGGAATGTCGGGGAACTTCATGAGTTGCAGCAAGGGTGTGAAGGACCCTTTGGAAGTTCCAGATGTTAGATGTGATTAGCCTCCAGATGCCTCAGCGGAAATGGGCCTCATCTTGCCTCTACGGTAGAACCTCCTGCATTTTCTCGAGTTGCGGCAGGTGCTCTCGACTTACGACAGGGACCTCAGGGACCCGCTCTGGTGGCCTCAAGAAAGGCCAGTCCCCATGCGAGTTGCTCGGGGGCCTCTCGGGATTCCTCTCCCGTCGATGCCGGAGCCTAAGACCTTGCTTGGAGTCGGTGCCGGAACGTGAGGATTCCTCTCCAGTGCTGACATGGATCTTGGGCTACTTCTGGAGTCTCCCCAGGGGAGGCAGTCCTCGTCTCGAGTGGGGGCATGCACGTGCGCATTACTCCCGAGCTGTAGCAGCAGTGTCACGCTTCCCTTCGCGTGGATCAAGGGATCTGCGGCTTTCCCTCGAGGCTTTCCCACGAGGCTTTCCCACAGGGCTGTCCCACGTGCCACCGTGATGTGAGTCGATCCTCGGCTTGAAAGTCGAGGCAGTGCAGGGAAAACAGGTTTCCCTGGAATGGACTGAGACATCTGGGGGACTCTGGGAATGGTAGCATGACCCTGGAGTTACTCTCGCCTTTCCTGTGGAGAGCGCCTCCTCTTGAGATGCGACGGGAACGCCGGGAATTCTTTCCCGACCACGCAGCGAAAGGATCCCACCACTGGAGCTAGGAGGCGGAAACGGGGCTCCTCTGGATGTGGGCGGGACTCTCGTGCTTCCTCTCGGAGTGGAGACGGGTATGTTGGGGAACTTCTTGAGTTGCAGCAAGGGTGTGAAGGACCCTTTGGAAGTTCCAGAGCTTAGGTGTGATTAGCCTCGAGACGCCTCAGCGGAAATGGGCCTCATCTCACCTGGAGGGGAGAACCTCCTGAATTTTTCTCAAGTTGCGGCAGGTGCTCTCGACTTACGAAGGGGACCTGATGGACCCGCGCTGGTGGCCTCATGAAAGGCCAGTCCCCATGGGAGTTGCTCGGGGGCCTCTCGGGATTCCTCTTCCCTCGATGCCGGGGCCTAAGATCTTGTGTGGAGTCGGTGCTGGAACCTGAGGATTCCTCTCCAGTGCTGACATGGATCTTGGGGTACTTCTGGAGTCTCCCAGGGGAGTCAGTCCTCGTCTCGAGTGGGGCATGCACGTGCGCTCCCGAGCTGTAGCAGGAGTGTCACGCTTCCCTTCTTGTGGATCAAGGGTTCAGGGGTTTACCTCGAGGCTTTCCCATGAGGCTTTCCCACGAGGCTTTCCCACAGGGCTGTCTCACGTGCCACCGTTGTATGAGTCGATCCTCGGCTTGAAAGTCGAGGCAGTGCAGGGAAAACTGGTTTCCCTGGCTTGGACTGAGCATCTGGGGGACTCTGGGAATGGTGGCACGACCCTGGAGTTCCTCTCGCCTTTCCTGTGGAGAGCGCCTCCTCTTGAGATGCGACGGGAACGCCAGGAATACTTACCCGACCACGTATGGAAAGGATCCCTCCTCTGGAACTATGAGGCGGAAACGGGTGCTCCTCTGGATGTGGGCGGGACTCTCGTGCTTCCTCTCGAGGGGAAACGGGTATGTCGAGGAACTTCTTGAGTTGCAGCAAGGGTGTGAAAGACGCTTTGGAAGTTCCAGAGGTTAGGTGTGATTAGTCTCGAGACGCCTCAGCACAAATGGGCCTCATGTCGCCTGAAGGGGAGAACCTCCTGAATTTTCTCGAGTTGCGGCAGGTGCTGTGGACTTAAGACGGGGTCCTCAGGGACCCGCTCTGGTGGCCTCAGGAAAGGCCAGTCACCATGCGAGTTGCTCGGGGCCTCTCGGGATTCCTCTCCCGTCGATGCCGGCGCCTTATACCTTGTGTGGAGTCGGTGCCGGAACCTGAGAAAACCTCTCCAGTGCTTACATGGACCTTGGGGTACTTCTGGAGTCTCCCAGGTGAGTCAGTCCTCGTCTCTAGTGGATGCATGCACGTGCAATTTCCTCCAGAGCTGTAGCATCAGTGTCACCCTTCCCTTCGCGTGGATCCAGGAATCTGTGGCTTTCCGTGGAGGCTTTCTCACGAGGCTTTGCCACGAGGCTTTCCCACGACGTTTACCCACTGGGCTGTCTCACGTGCCACCGTGTTGTGAGTCGTCCTTGGCTTGAAAGTCGAGGCAGTGCTGGGAAACTGGTTTCCCTGTTATGGACTGAGCATCTGGGGGACTCTGGGAATGGTGGCACGACCCTGGAGTTCCTCTCGCCTTTCCTGTGGAGAGCGCCTCCTCTTGAGATTCGACGGGAACACCGGGAATTCTTTCCCGACCACGCAGGGAAAGGATCCCTCCTCTCGAGCTAGGAGGCAGAAACGGGGCTCCTCTGGATGTGCCCGGGACTCTCGTGCTTCCTCTCGAGTGGAGACGGGTATGTCGGGGAACTTCTTGAGTTGCAGCAAGGGTGTGAAGGACCCTTTGGAAGTTCCAGATGTTAGATGTGTTTAGCCTCAAGACGCCTCAGCGGAAATGGGCCTCATCTCGCCTGGAGGGGAGAACCTCCTGGATTTTTTCGAGTTGCGGCAGCTGCTCTCGACTTACGACGGGGACCTCAGGGACCCGCTCTGGTGGCCTCAGGAAAAGGCCAGTCCCCATGCGAGTTGCTCGCGGGCCTCTCGGGATTCCTCTCCCCTCAATGCCGGGGCGTAAGACCTTGTGAGGAGTCTGTTCCGGAACCTGAGGATTCCTCTCCAGTGCCCACATGGATCTTGGGGTACTTCTGGAGTCTCCCCAGGGGAGTCAGTCCTCGTCTCGATTGGGGGCATGCACGAGCGCTTTCCTCCCGAGCAGTAGCAGCAGTGTCTCGCTTCCCTTCGCGTGGATCAAGGGATCGGTGGCTTTCCCACGAGGCTTTCCCACAGGGCTGTCCCACGTGCCACCGTGGTGTGAGTGGATCCTCGGCTTGAAAGTCGAGGCAGTGCAGGGAAAACAGGTTTCCCTGGAATGGACTGAGATATCTGGGGGACTCTGGGAATGGTGGCACGACCCTGGAGTTCCTCTCGCCTTTCCTGTGGAGAGCGCCTCCTATTGAGATGAGACGGGAACGCGGGGAATTCTTTCCCAACCACGCAGGGAAAGGATCCCTCCTCTGGAGCTAGGAGGCGGAAACGGGTCTCCTCTGGATGTGGGCAGGACTCTCGTGCTTCCTCGAGTGGAGACGGGAATGTCGGGGAACTTCATGAGTTGCAGCAAGGGTGTGAAGGACCCTTTGGAAGTTCCAGATGTTAGATGTGATTAGCCTCCAGATGCCTCAGCGGAAATGGGCCTCATCTTGCCTCTACGGTAGAACCTCCTGCATTTTCTCGAGTTGCGGCAGGTGCTCTCGACTTACGACAGGGACCTCAGGGACCCGCTCTGGTGGCCTCAAGAAAGGCCAGTCCCCATGCGAGTTGCTCGGGGCCTCTCGGGATTCCTCTCCCGTCGATGCCGGAGCCTAAGACCTTGCTTGGAGTCGGTGCCGGAACGTGAGGATTCCTCTCCAGTGCTGACATGGATCTTGGGCTACTTCTGGAGTCTCCCCAGGGAGCAGTCCTCGTCTCGAGTGGGGGCATGCACGTGCGCATTACTCCCGAGCTGTAGCAGCAGTGTCACGCTTCCCTTCGCGTGGATCAAGGGATCTGCGGCTTTCCCTCGAGGCTTTCCCACGAGGCTTTCCCACAGGGCTGTCCCACGTGCCACCGTGATGTGAGTCGATCCTCGGCTTGAAAGTCGAGGGCAGTGCAGGGAAAACAGGTTTCCCTGGAATGGACCTGAGACATCTGGGGGACTCTGGGAATGGTAGCATGACCCTGGAGTTACTCTCGCCTTTCCTGTGGAGAGCGCCTCCTCCTCTTGAGATGCGACGGGAACGCCGGGAATTCTTTCCCGACCACGCAGCGAAAGGATCCCACCTCTGGAGCTAGGAGGCGGAAACGGGGCTCCTCTGGATGTGGGCGGGACTCTCGTGCTTCCTCTCGAGTGGAGACGGGTATGTTGGGGAACTTCTTGAGTTGCAGCAAGGGTGTGAAGGACCCTTTGGAAGTTCCAGAGCTTAGGTGTGATTAGCCTCGAGACATCAGCGGAAATGGGCCTCATCTCACCTGGAGGGGAGAACCTCCTGAATTTTCTCAAGTTGCGGCAGGTGCTCTCGACTTACGAAGGGACCTGATGGACCCGCGCTGGTGGCCTCATGAAAGGCCAGTCCCCATGGGAGTTGCTCGGGGGCCTCTCGGGATTCCTCTCCCTCGATGCCGGGCCTAAGATCTTGTGTGGAGTCGGTGCTGGAACCTGAGGATTCCTCTCCAGTGCTGACATGGATCTTGGGGTACTTCTGGAGTCTCCCAGGGGAGTCAGTCCTCGTCTCGAGTGGGGCATGCACGTGCGCTCTCCGAGCTGTAGCAGGAGTGTCACGCTTCCCTTCTTGTGGATCAAGGGTTCAGGGGTTTACCTCGAGGCTTTCCCATGAGGCTTTCCCACGAGGCTTTCCCACAGGGCTGTCTCACGTGCCACCGTTGTATGAGTCGATCCTCGGCTTGAAAGTCGAGGCAGTGCAGGGAAAACTGGTTTCCCTGGCTTGGACTGAGCATCTGGGGACTCTGGGAATGGTGGCACGACCCTGGAGTTCCTCTCGCCTTTTCCTGTGGAGAGCGCCTCCTCTTGAGATGCGACGGGAACGCAGGAATACTTACCCGACCACGTATGGAAAGGATCCCTCCTCTGGAACTATGAGGCGGAAACGGGGCTCCTCTGGATGTGGGCGGGACTCTCGTGCTTCCTCTCGAGGGGAAACGGGTATGTCGAGGAACTTCTTGAGTTGCAGCAAGGGTGTGAAAGACGCTTTGGAAGTTCCAGAGGTTAGGTGTGATTAGTCTCGAGACGCCTCAGCACAAATGGGCCTCATGTCGCCTGAAGGGGAGAACCTCCTGAATTTTCTCGAGTTGCGGCAGGTGCTGTGGACTTAAGACGGGGTCCTCAGGGACCGCTCTGGTGGCCTCAGGAAAGGCCAGTCACCATGCGAGTTGCTCGGGGGCCTCTCGGGATTCCTCTCCCGTCGATGCCGGCCCTATACCTTGTGTGGAGTCGGTGCCCGGAACCTGAGAAAACCTCTCCAGTGCTTACATGGCCTTTGGGGTAGTCTGGAGTCTCCCAGGGAGTCGTCCTCGTCTCTAGTGGATGCATGCACGTGCAGATTCCTCCGAGCTGTAGCA
>NW_017197760.1:0-19906 GCF_001704415.2 Capra hircus
GAACTTCCAAAGGGTCCTTCACACCCTTGCTGCAACTCAAGAAGTTCCCCGACATTCCCGTCTCATTCGAGAGAGGACGAGAGTCCCGCCACATCCAGAAGTGCCCTGTTTCCGCCTCCTAGCTCGAGAGGAGGAATCCTTTCCGTGCGTGGTCGGAAAGAATTCCCGGCGTTTCCGACACATCTCAAGAGAGGCGCTCTTTACAGGAAAGACGAGAGGAACTCCAGTGTCGTGCCACCATTCCAGAGTCCCCAGATGTCTCAGTCCATTCCAGGGAAACCTGTTTTCCCTGCACTGCCTCGACTTTCTAGCCGAGGATCAACTCACACCACGGTGGCACCTGGGACAGCCCTGTGGGAAAGCCTCTAGGGAAAGCCCCGTGGGAAAGCCTCTAGGAAAGCCACAGATCCCTTGATCTATGCGAAGGGAAGCGTGACACTGCTGCTACAGCTGGGGAGGAAAGCGCACCTGCATTCCGCCACTCGAGACTAGGACTGACTCCCCTTGGAAGACTCCAGAAGTACCTAAAGATCCATGTCAGCACTGGGGAGGAATACTCTTGTTCCGTCACCGACTCCATACAAGGTCGTAGGCTCCGGCATCGACGGGAGAGGAATCCCGAGTGGTCCCCGAGCAACTCACATGGGGACTGGCCTTTCCTGTTGCCACCAGAGCGGGTCCATGAGGTCCCTGTCGTAAGTCTAGAGCACCTACCTCAACTCGAGAAAGTCCAGGTGGTTCACCCCTCCCAGCGAGATGAGACCCATTTCCGCTGAGCCCTCTGGAGGCTAATCACACCTAACCTCTGGAACTTACAAAGGGTCCGTCACACCCGTGCTGCAACTCAAGAAGTTCCCGGACATACCCGTCTCCACTCAAGAGGAAGCACGAGGTTCCCGCCCACATCCAGAGGAGCCCCGTTTCCGCCTCTTAGTTCGAGATCAGGGATCGTTTCCCTGCTTCGTTGGGAAAGAATTCCTGGCGTTCCCATCGCATCTCAAGAGGACGCACTCTCCACAAGAAAGTCGAGAGGAACTCCAGGGTCGTGCCACCATCCAAGAGTCCCCTAGATGTCACAGTCCATTCTAGAGGAACCTGCTTTCCTTGCACTATCTCGACTTTCATGCCGTGGATCGACTCACACCACAGTGGCACTTGGCACAGCCCTTTTGGAAGGCATCATGGGAAAGCCTCGTTTGAAGCCTCGAAGGATAGCCCAGATCCCTTGATCCACGCGACAGGAAGTGTGACACTTCAGCTACAACACGGGTTTAAAGCACCGGCGTATGCCCCCACTAGAGACGTGGACTGACTCCCCTGGGGAGACTCCAGAAGTACCCCAAGATTCATGTCAGCACTGGAGAGGAATCCACAGGTTCCGGCCATGACGCCACACAAGGTCTTTGGCCGCAGCATTGACGGGAGAGGAATTCCGAGAGGCACGGAGCAACTCGCATGGGGACTTGCCTTTCCTGAGGCCACCAGAGCGGGTCCGTGAGGTCCGTGTCGTAAGTCGAGAGCGCCGGCCGCAACTCGAGAAAATCCAGGAGGTTCTCCCCTCGAGGCCAGATGAGGCCCATTTCCGCTGAGGCATATCGAGGATAATCACACCTAAACTCTGGAACTTCCAAAGGGTCCTTCACACCCTTGCTGCAACTTAAGAAGTTCCCCGACATACCCGTCTCCACTCGAGAGGAAGCACGAGAGTCCCGCCCACATCCAGAGGAGCCCCGTTTCCGACTCATAGCTCGAGAGGTGGGATCCTTTCCCTGTGTGTACGGGAAAGAATTCCCGGCGTTCCCGTCGCATCTTAAGAGGAGGCGCTCTCCACAGGAAAGGCGAGAGGAACTCCAGGGCCGTGCCACCATTTCCAGAGTCCCCCAGATGTCTCAGTCCATTCCAGGGAAACCTGTTTTCCCTGCACTGCTGCTACTTTCAAGCCGAGGACGGACTCCACACCACGGTGGCCCGTGGGAGAGCCTGTGGGGAAAGCCTCATCGGAAAGCCTCGTGGGAAAGCCTCGAGGGAATGACACAGATCCCTTGACCCACGTGATGGAAGGGTGACTCTGCTGCTACAGCTAGGGAGGAAAGCGCACGTGCATGCCCCCACTCCAAGACGAGGACTGACTCCCCTAGGGAGACTCCAGAAGTACCTCTAAGATCCATGTCACACTGGAGGGGAATCCTCAGGTACCGGCACCGACTCCACACAAGGTCTTAGGCCCCGGCATCGATGGGACAGGTATCCCGAGAGGGCCCCGAGCAACTCGCATGGGGACTGACCGTTCCTGAGGCCACCAGAGCGGGTCCCTGAGGTCCCCGTCGTATGTCGAGAGCACCTGCCGCAACTCGAGAAAATCCAGGAGGTTCTCCCCTGCAGGCGAGATGAGGCCCATTTCCGCTGAGGCGTCTCGAGGCTAATCACACCTAACCTCTGGAACTTCCAAAGGGTCCTTCACACGCTTGCTGCAACTCAAGAAGTTCCCCGACATACCCTTCTCCACTCGAGAGGAAGCTCGAGAGTCCCGCCCACGTCCAGAGGAGCCCTGTTTCTCCCTCTTAGCTCGAAACGAGGGATCCTTTCACTGTGTGGTCGGGAAAGAATTCCTGGGGTTCCCGTCGCATCTCCAGAGGATGCGCTCTCCACAGGATAGGTGAGCGGAACTCCAGGGTGGTGCCACCATTCCCAGAGTCCACCTGATATCTCAGTCCATTCCAGGGAAACCTGTTTTCACTACACTGCCTCGACTTTCAAGCCGAGGATCGACTCACACCATGGTGGCACGTGGGACAGCCCTGTGGGAAAGCCTCGTGGGAAAGCTTCGCGGGAAAGCCTCGAGGGAATGCCACTCATCCCTTGATCCACTCGACGGGAAGCGTGACACTGCTGCTACAGCTCGGGAGGAAAGCGCACGTGCATGCCCTCACTCGAGACGAGGACTGACTCCCCTGGGGAGACTCCCAGAATTACCCCAAAATACATGTCAGCACTGGCGGGGAAACCTCAGGTTTCGGCCCCGATACCACATAAGGTCTTAGGCCCCGGCATCGCCGGGAAAGGAATCCCGAGAGGCCCACTAGCAACTCGCATGGGGACTGGCCTTTCCTGAGGCCACCAGAACGGGTCCCTGAGGTCCCCGTCGTAAGTCAAGAGCACATGCCGCAGCTCGAGAAAATCCAGGAGGTTCTCCCCTCCAGGCGAGATGAGGCCCTTTTCCGCTGAGCGGTTCCGAGGCTAATCACACCTAACCTCTGGAACTTCCAAAGGGTCTTCACACCCTTGCTGCAACTCAAGAAGTTCCCCGACATACCTGACTCCACTCGAGAGGAAGCACGAGAGTCCCGCCCACATCCAGAGGAGCCCCGTTTCCGCCTCGTAGCTCGAGATGAGGGATCCTTTCCCTGCATGTTCTGGAAAGAATTCCCGGCGTTCCCGTCGCTTCTCAAGAGGAGGCGCTCTCCACAGGAAAGGCGAGAGGAACTCCAGGGTCGTCCCACCATTCCAAGAGTCCCCCAGATATCTCAGTCTGCCGGTGTCCAGCCCCGCTGGATCCAGGGAATTCGACGGATGGACGGCGTTGAGGTGGAAAGACTTGTTTATTTATTAATGTAAGATTAGAGTAAAAAACTATAGTGTATTAAGAAGATTAAGTGGAGGAAGTGGCTGAATAGCTTGGTTTACGCGGAAAGCCAATAAAATTTCAGACAAGGAATTTGCACCATCTACGTTGGGCCACCGGCGACTGCTTGAATATCTAAGGGATGCTTCGACTTAAGCTTCCTTTCGTGCAGTTCTTAACAGCCAGGCCAAGTAAGTCGACCTGGCGAGCCTCCGCGCCCCTGTGGAGATTCAACCTGAAGTTAAAGTAAAGAGCAGAGAGAAGGAAAAGTAGGGAAGAAGAAAGAGAGGAAAGACACGGGGGGGCCTGAGTCCCAGGAAACCAGGCAGAGAGACTCTTTCGAGAAACTGGTCTGAGAAACTGGCCCCATCCTTTATTGTTCAGAAGGCCTTTTATACTTTTGATAAAACATGGAGATCAATGGGTAACACAAAATTATGTAGCGTTCGCTGCCCAGACTCTTTCTGTACATCATTTTGTATACAAAAGGTCTCAGGTGATTTACATTATCATCTGGCCAAGAGGCTTGTTAACACTTTTTGGCTCTCTTCCTTAATGAATGTTAATTTTGTTTCTCCTGAAGTGTTTTTCTTTAAACTGCATCTCCTTAAAGCATTAATGTTACATCTCTATAGAACAAAGGTGCAGTGGGTTATAACAAAGAAGGTACTTAACTCAAAGATCTAATGTTGCTAATAACCGGTCTGCTACTTGTTTTTTTATATAGCAACTATATCTAAAAATAAAGGATATGAAAATTTAGCAGCAAGCATTGACCCAACAAATGAAACTTTTAATCAGTCCTATTCTAAATATTTTGACTCCTCGGATGCCCCTACATTCCTAGGATGCTTTAAGCTTCCTGTGCCTCCTGCAGTCAGGAGGCCTCAAACAATCACATGCTCAGCAGTTCGAGTCCTGCAGGCAGGCTAGAAAGCCATCAGAGGGGTTTTTGGATTGAAACACTCTTTCAAATGCAGAAGACTAAAGCCCTGAATTGACTTTTTCCAGAAAATGTGAGAAGAGTGGAAAGGCAGAGCACAAAGCCGGCAGATTTTTGTTGGGGTACATGCGTAGGAATTTGCAGAGGGGTCCCTGAAGTCTGAACACACCTTGCGTATGTCAGCTTCCTTCCTCATGACCTTATCACGGCCGGGAGTCCTCACACTTGCTCCCAGCATCAGTCCAAACCAGAGGAACCTGTTTTCCCTGCACTGCCTCGATTTTCACGCAGAGGATCGACTCACACCACGTGGCACGTGGACAGCCCTGTGGGAAAGCCTCGTGGGAAAGCCTCGTGGGAAAGCCTCGAGGGAAAGACACATATCCCTCGATCCACGCGAAGGGAAGCGTGACACTGCGGCTACAACTAGCGAGGAAAGAGCTCGTGCATGACCCCACTGGCGACGAGACTGACTCCCCTGGAGTAACTCCAGAAGTACCCCAAGATCCACGTCAGCACTGCAGAGGAATCCTCAGGTGCTGGCCCCGAATCCACACAAGTCTTAGGCCCCAGCATCGATGGGAGAGGAATCACGAGAGGTCCCCTAACAACTCGCAAGGGGACCGGCCTTTCCTGAGGCCACCAGAGCGGGTCCCTGAGGTCCCCGTCGTAAGTCGAGAGCACCTGCCGCAACTCGAGAAAATCCAGGAGGTTCTCCCCTCCAGGCGAGATGAGGCCCATTTCCGCTGAGGGGGCTAGAACGTAATCACACCTCACCTCTGCAACTTCCAAAGGGTCCTTCACACCCTTGCTGTAACTCAAGAAGTTCCCCGACATACCCGTCTCCACTCGAGTGGAAGCAGGAGGGGCCCGCCCACAGGCAGAGGAGCTACGTTTCCACCCTGAGCTTGAGATGAGGGATCCTTTCCCTACTTTGTCAGGAAAGAATACCCGGCGTTCCCATCACGTCTCAAGAGAAGGTGCTCTCCACAGGAAGGGCGAGAGGAACTCCAGGGTCGTTCCACCATTCCAAGAGTCCCCCAGATGACTCAGTCCATTCCAGGGGAAACTGTTTTCCCTGCACTGCCTCGACTATCATGCCGAGGATCGACTCACACCATGGTGGCACGTGGAACAGCCCTGTGGAAAAGCCTTGTGGGAAAGCCTCGTGGGAAAGCCTCGTGGGAAAGCCTCGAGGGAAAGCCACAGATCCCTTGATTCACGTGAGGGGAAGCGTGACACTGCTGCTACAGCTTGGGAGGAAGGCGCACGTGCATTCTCCCACTCGAGACGAGGACTGACTCCCCTGGGGAGACTCCAGAAGTACCCCAAGATCCATGTCAGCACTGGAGACGAATCCTCAGGTTCCGACCCCGACCCCACACAAGGTCTTAGGCCCCTTCATCGACGGGAGACGAATCCCGAGAGGCCTCCTCGCAACTTGCATGAGGACTGGACTTTATTGAGCCCAACAGATCTCGTCCCTGATGTCCCACTCATAACTCGAGAGCACCTCTCTCAACTCAACAAAATCCAGGAGGATCTCCCCTCCAGGCGAGATGAGGCCCTTTTCCGCTGAGGCGTCTCGACGCTAATCACACCTAATATCTGGAATTTCCAAAGACTCTTTCAAACCCTTGTACAACTCAAGAATTTCCCACAGGAACGTCTCCACTCGGGAGCAAAAGCTAGGGTCTCACTCACATTTAGATGTTCCATTTTTCCGCATCTTTGCGGGGAATGAGGGACCCTTACACATCAGCTGAATTTCGGGATTACTCTCCAGACGACGCCGAGGCGTAAGACCTTGTGTTGAGTCAGGGCCCAAATCTGAATTCGCTAGGAGGTGAAAACCTCCTGTTAACACTCACTTGGATTAAGGGATCTGTGGCTTTCCCTCGAGGCTTCCCAAGAGGCTTTCCCACGAGGCTTTCCCACAGGGCTGTCCCATGTGCCACCGTGCTGTGAGTCCATCCTCGGCTGAAAGTCGAGGCAGTGCAGGGAAAACAGGTTTCCCTGGAATGGACTGAGTCATCAGGGGGACTATGGGAATGGTGGCACGACCCTAGAGTTGCTTTCGCCTTTCCTGTGGAGAGCGCGTCCTCTTGAGATGCAACGGAAACCCAGGGATTCTCTCCCGAACAGGCAGGGAAAGGATCCCACCTCTCGAGCTAGGAGGCGGAAAAGGGGCTCCTCTGGATGTGGGCGGGACGCTTGTGCTTTCTCTCGAGTGGAGACGGGTATGTCGGGGACCTTCTTGAATTGCAGCAAGGGTGTGAAGGACCCTTTGGAAGTCCCAGAGGTTAAGTGTGATTAGCCTCGAGACGGCTCATTGGAAATGGGCCTCATCTCACCTGAGGGGAGAACCTCCTGGATTTTCTCGAGTTGCAGCAGGTGCTCTCGACTTATGACGGGGACCTCAGGGACCCGCTCTGGTGGCCTCAGGAAAGGCCAGTCCCCAAGCGAGTTGCTCGGGGGCCTCTCGGGATTCCTCTCCCGTCGATGAAGGGGCCTAAGACCTTTTGTGGAGTCGGTGCCAGAACCTGAGGATTCCTCTCCAGTGCTGACATGGAACTTGGGGTACTTCTGAAGTCTCCCCAGGGGAGTCAGTCCTCGTCTCGAGTGGGGGCATGCACGTGCGCTTTCCTCCCGATCTGTAGCAGCAGTGTTACGCTTCCCGTGGAGTGGATCAAGGGATCAGTGGCTTTCCCTCGAGGTTTTCCACTAGGCTTTCCCACGAGGCTTTCCCATGAGGCTTTCCCACAGGGCTGTCCCACGTGCCACCATGGTGAGTGTTGATCTTCGGCTTGAAAGTCGAGGCAGTGCAGGGAAAACAGGTTTCCCTGGAATGGACTGAGACATCTGGGGGACTCTGGGAATGGTGGCACGACCCTGCAGTTCCTCTCGCCTTTCCTGTGAAGAGCACCTCCTCTTGAGATGCGAAGGGAACGCCGGGAATTCTTTCCCGACCACGCAGGGAATGGATCCCTCCTCTCGACCTAGGAAGCGGAAACGGTGCTCCTCTGGATGTGGGCGGGATTCTCGTGCTTCCTCTCGAGTGGAGACGGGTATGTCGGGGAACTTCTTGAGTTGCAGCAAGGGTGTGAAGGACCCTTTGAACGTTCCAGAGGTTAGGTGTGATTAGCCTCGAGACGCCTCAGCGGAAATGGGCCTCAACTCTCCTGGAGGGGAGAACCTCCTGGATTTCTCGAGTTGCGGCAGGTGCTCTGGACTTACGACGGGGACCTCAAGAACCCTCTCCGGTGGCCTCAGAAAGGCCAGTCCCCATGCGAGTTGCTCGGGGGCCTCTCGGGATACGCCTCCCGACGATGCCGCGGCCTAAGAGTTTGTGTGGAGTCGGTGCCAGAATCTGAGGATTCCTCTCCAGTGGCTGACATGGATCTTGGGGTACTTCTGGAGTCTCCCCAGGGGAGTCAGTCCTCGTCTCGAGTGGGAGCATGCACGTGCGCTTTCCTCCCGAGCTGTAGCAGCAGTGTCACACTTCCCTTCGCGTGTATCAAGGGATCTGTGGCTTTCCCTAGAGGCTTTCCCTCGATGTGTCCCCAGTAGGCTTTCCCACCAGGCTTTCCCACGAAGCTTTCCCACGAGGCTTTCCCACAGGGCTGTGCCACGTGCCACTCTGGTGTGAATCGATCCTCGGCTTGAAAGTTGAGACAGTGCAGGGAAAACAGGTTTCCCTGGAATGGATTGAGACATCTGGGGGACTCTGGAATGGTGGAACGACAATGGAGTTCCTCTCGCCTTTCCTGTAGAGAGCGCCTCCTCTAGAGATGTGACGGGAACGTCGGGAATTCATTCCCGACCCCGCAGGGAAAGGATCCCTCCTCTCGAGCTAGGAGGCGGAAACGGGACTCCTCTGGATGTGGGCAAGACTCTCGTGCTTCCTCTCGAGTTGAGACGGGTATGTCGGGGAACTTCTTGAGTTGCAGCAAGGGTGTGAAGGACCATTTGGAATTTCCAGTGGTTAGGTGTCATTAGCCTGGAGATGCCTCAGGGGAAATGGGCCTCATCTCGCCTGGAGGGGAGAACCTCCTGGATTTTCTCGAGTTGCGGCAGGTGCTCTCGACTTATGACGGGGACCTCAGGGACCCGTTCTGGTGGCCTCAGGAAAGGCCAGTCCCCATGCGAGTTGCTCGGGGGCCACTCGGGATTCCTCTCCCGTCAATGCCGGGGCCTAAGACCTTGTGTGGAGTCGGTGCCGTAATCTGAGCATTCCTCTAAAGTGCTGACATGGATCTTGGGGTACTTCTGGAGTCTCCCCAGGGGAGTCAGTCCTCGTCTCGATTGGGGGCATGCACGTGCGCTTTCCTCTCGAGCTGTAGCAGCAGTGTCACTTTTCACTTCGCGTGGATCAAGGATCTGTGGCTTTCCCTCGAGGCTTTCCCAAGAGACTTTCACACAGGGCTATCCCACGTGTCACCATGGTGTGAATCGATCCTCGGCTTGAAAGTCGAGGCAGTGCAGGGAAAACAGGTTTCCCTGGAGTGGACTGAGACATCTGGGGGACACAGGGAATGGGGGCACGACCCTGGAGTTTCTCTCGCCTTTCCTGTGGAGAGCGCCTCCTCTTGAAGTGCGACGAGAACGCGGGGAATTCTTTCCCCACCAGGCAGGGAAAGGATCCCTCCTCTCGAGCTAGGAGGAGGAAACGGGGCTCCTCTGGATGTGGGCGGGACTCTCGTGCTTCCTCTCGAGTGGAGACGGGTATGTCGGGGAACTTCTTGAGTTGCAGCAAGGGTGTGAAGGACCCTTTGGAAATTTCAGAGGTTAGGTGTGATTAGCCTCGAGACACCTCAGCGGAAATGGGCCTCCCCTCGCCTGGAGGTGAGAACCTCCTGAATTTTCTCGAGTTGCGGTGGGTGCTCTCGACTTATGACTCAGACGTCAGGGACCCGCTCTGGTGGCCTCAGGAAAGGCTAGTCACCATGCGAGTTGCTCGGGGGCCTCACGGGATTCCTCTCCCGTCGATGCCGGGGCCTAAGACCTTGTGTGGAGTCGCTGCCGGAACCTGAGGATTCCTCTCCAAGGCTGACATGGATCTTGGGGTACTTCTGGAGTCTCCCCAGGGGAGTCAGTCCTCGTCTCGAGTGGGGGCATGCACGTGCCCTTTCCTCCCGAGCTGTAGCAGCAGTGTCGCGCTTCCCTTCGCTTGAATCAAGGGATCTGTGGCTTTCCTCGAGGCTTTCCCTAGAGGCTTTCCCACGAGGCTTACCCACAGGGCTGTCCCACGTGCCACCGTGGTGTGAGTCGATCCTCGGCTTGAAAGTCGAGGCACTGCAGGGAAAACTGGTTTCCCTGGAATGGACTGAGGTATCTGGGGGACTCTGGGAATGGTGGCAGGAACCTGGAGTTCCTCTCGCCTTTCCTGTGGAGAGCGCCTCCTCTTGAGATGCGACGGGAACGCCTGAAATTGCTTCCTCCTTGCTCCCTCCTCTCGACCAAGGAGGCGGAAACGGGGCTCCTCTGGATATGGTCGGGACTCTCGTGCTTCCTCTCGAGTGGAGACGGGTATGTCGGGGAACTTCTTGAGGTGCAGCAAGGGTGTGAAGGATCCTTTGGAAGTTCCAGAGGTTAGGTGTGATTAGCCTCGAGACGCCTCAGCGGAAATGGGCCTCATCTCGCCTGGAGGGTAGAACCTCCTGGATTTTCTCGAGTTGCGGCAGGTGCTCTCGACTTACGACGGGGACCACACGGACCCACTCTGGTGGCCTCAGGAAAGGCCAGTCCCCATGCGAGTTGCTCAGGGGACTCTCGGGATTCCCATCCCGTCGATGCCAGGGCCTAAGACCTTGTGTGGAGTCATTGCCAGAACCTGAAGATTTCTCTCCAGTGCTGACATGGATCTTGGGGTACTTCTGGAGTCTCCCCAGGGGAGTCAGTCCTCGTCTCGAGTGGGGGCATGCACGTGCGCTTTCCTCCCCGAGCTGTTGCAGCAGTGTCACGCTTCCCTTCGCGTGGATCAAGGGATCCGTGCCTTTCCCTCGAGGCTTTCCCACGAGGCTTTCCCACAAGGCTGTCCCACGTGCCACTGTGGTGTGAGTTGATCCTCGGCTTGAAAGTGAAGGCAGTGCAGGGAAAACAGGTTTCCCTGGAATGGACTGAGACATCTGGGGGACTCTGGGAATGGTGGCACGACCCTGGAGTTCCTCTCGCCTTTCCTGTGGAGAGCGCCTCCTCTTGAGATGCGACAGAAACGCCGGGAATTCTTTCCCGACCACGCAGGGAAAGGATCCCTCCTCTCGAGCTAGGAGGCGGAAACGGGGGCTCCACTGGATGTGGGCAGGACTCTCGTGCTTCCTCTCAAGTGGAGACGGGTAAGTCGGGGAATTTCTTGAGTTGCAGCAAGGGTGTGAAGGACCCTTTGGAAGTTCCAGAGTTTAGGTCTGATTAGCCTCGAAACGCCTTCAGCGGAAATGGGCCTCATCTCGCCTGGAGGGGAGAACCTCCTGGATTTTCTCGAGTTGTGGCAGGTGCTCTCGACTTACGACGGGGACCTCAGGAACCCGCTCAGGTAGCCTCAGGAAAGGCTAGGGCCCATGCGAATTGCTCGGGGGTCTCTCGGATTCCTCTGCGGTGGATGCTGGGGCCTAAGACGTTGTGTGGAGAAAGTGCCGGAACCTGAGGATTCCTCTCCAGTGCTGACATGGATCTTGGAGTACTTCTGGAGTCTCCACAGGAGAGGCAGTACTCGTCTCGAGTGGGGGCATGAACGTGCGCTTTCCTCCAGAGCTCTAGCTGCAGTGTCGCGCTTCCCTTTGCGTGGATCAAGGAATCTGTGGCTTTCCCTCGAGGCTTTCCCAGGAGGCTTTCCCAAGAGGCTTTCCCACAGGGCTCTCCCACGTACCACCGTGGTGTGAGTCGATCCTAGGCTTGAAAGTCGAGGCAGTGCATGGAAAACAGGTTTTCCTGGAATGGACTGAGACATCTGGGGGACTCTGGGAATGGTGGCACGACCCTGGAGTTCCTCCTGCCTTTCCTGTGGAGAGCGCCTCCTCTTGAGATGCGACGGCAACGCGGGGAATTCTTTCCTCACCACGCAGGGAAAGGTTGTCTCCTCTCGAGGTAGGAGTCGGAAACGGGGCTCCTCTGGATGTGGGCAGGACTCTCGTGCTTCCTCTCGAGTGGACACGGGTATGTAGGGGAACTTATTGAGTTGCCGCAAGGGTGTGAAGGACCCTTTGGAAGTTCCAGAAGTTTGACGTTATTAGCCTCGAGACGCCTCAGTAGAAATGGGCCTCATCTCGCCTGGAGGGGAGAACCTCCTGATTTTCTCGAGTTGTGGAAAGTGCTCTCGACATACGACGGGGACCTAAGGGACCCGCTCTGGTGGCCTCAGGAAAGGCCAGTCCCCATGCGAGTTGCTCGGGGGCCTCTCGGGGTTCCCCTCCTGTCGATGCCAGGGCCTAAGATCTTGTGTGGAGCTGGTGCCGGAACCTGAGGTTACCTCTCCAGTGCTGACATGGATCTTGGGGTACTTCTGGAGTCTCCCCAGGGGAGTCAGTCCTCGTCTCGAGTGGGGGCATGCACGTGCGCTTTCCTCCCGAGCTGTAGCAGCAGTGTCACGCTTTCCCTTCCCGTGGATCAAGGGATCTGTGGCTTTCCCTCGAGGCTTTCCCACGAGGCTTTCCCACAGGGCTGTCCCACGTGCCACCGTGGTGTGAGTCGATCCTCGGCTTGAAAGTCGAGGCAGTGCAGGGAAAACAGGTTTCCCTGGAATGGACTGAGACATCTGGGGGACTCTGGGAATTGTGGCACGACCCTGGAGTTCCTCTCGCCTTTCCTGTGGAGAGCGCCTCCTCTTGAGATGCGCCGGGAATGCAGGGAATTCTTTTCCACACCACGCAGGGAAAGGATCCCTCCTCTCGAGCTAGGAGGTGGAAACGGGGGCTCCTCTGGTTGTGGGTGGGACTCTCGTGCTTCCTCTCCAGTGGAGACGGTTATGTCGGGGAACTTCTTGAGTTGCAGCAAGGGGTGTGAAGGACCCTTTGGAAGTTCCAGAGGTTAGGTGTGATTAGCCTCGAGACGCCTGAGGGGAAATGGGTCTCATCTCGCCTGGAGGGGAGAACCTCCTGGATTTTCTCGAGTTTCGGCAGGTGCTCTCAATTTACGACGGGGACATCCGGACCCGCTCTGGTGGCCTCAGGAAAGGCCAGTCCCCATGCGAGTTTCTCGTGGGCCTCTCGGGATTCCTCTCCCGTCGATGCCGGGGCCTAAGACCTTGTGTGGAGTCGGTCCCGGAACCTGAGCATTCCTCTCCAGTGCCGACATGGATCTTGGGGTACTTCTGGAGTCTCCCCAAGGGAGTCAGTCCTCGTCTCGAGTGGGGGCATGCACGTGCGCTTTCCTCGAGAGCTGTAACAGCAGTGTCACGCTTCCTTAGGCGTGGATCAAGGGATCTGTGGCTTTCGCTTGAGGCTTCACCCGAGGATTTCCCACGAGGCTTTCCCACAGGGCTGTCCCAGGTGCCACCCGTGGTGTGAGTCGATCCTCGGCTTGAACGTCGAGGCAGTGCAGGGAAAACATTATTCCCTGGAATGGACTGAGATATCTGGGGGACTCTGGGAATGGTGGCAGGAACCTGGAGTTCCTCTCGGCCTTTCCTGTGGAGAGCGCCTCCTCTTGAGATGCCGACGGGAACGCCGTGAATTCTTTCCCGACCACGCAGGGAAAAGGATCCCTCCTCTCGACCTAGGAGGCGGAAACGGGGCTCCTCTGGGATGTGGGCGGGACTCTCGTGCTTCCTCTCGAGTGGAGACCGGGTATGTCGGGGAACTTCTTGAGTTGCAGCAAGGGTGTGAAGGACCCTTTGGTAGTTCCAGAGGTTAGGTGTGATTAGCGTCCAGACGCCTCAGCAGAAAAGGGCCTGAACTCGCCTGGAGGGGAGAACCTCCTGAATTTTATCGAGTTGTGGCAGGTGCTCTCGACTTCCGACGGGGTCCTCAGGGACCCGCTGTGGTGGCCTCAGGAAAGGCCATTCCCCATGGGAGTTGCTCGGGGGGCCCTCTCGGGATTCCTCTCCCTTTGATGCCGGGTCCTAAGACCTTGTGTGGAGTCGGTGGGCGAACCTGAGGATTCCTCTCCATTGCTCACATGGATCTTGATGTACTTCTGGAGTCTCCCCAGGGGAGTCAGTCCTCGTCTCGAGTGGGGGTATGCACGTGCGGTTTCCTCCCGAGCTGTAGCAGCAGTGTCACGCTTCCCTTCACGTGGATCAAGGGCATCAGTGGCTTACCTTCGAGGCTTTCCCACGAGGCTTTCCCACGAGTCTTGCCCAGAGGGCTGTCCCATGTGCTACCGTGGTGTGAGTCGATCCTCGGCTTGAAAGTCGAGGCAGTGCATCGAAAACAGGTTTTCCCCTTGAATGGACTGACACATCTGGGGGACTCTGGGAATGGTGGCACGACCCTGGAGTTCCTCTCGCCTTTCCTGTGGAGAAGGCCTCCTCTTGAGCTGCCGACGGGACTTCCGGAAATTCTTTCCCGAACACGCAGGGAAAGGATCCCTCCTCTCGAGCTATAAGGCGGAAATGGGGATCCTCTGGATGTGAGCGGGACTCTCGTGCTTCCTCTCGAGTGGAGACGGGTATGTCGGGGAACATCTTGAGTTGCAGCAAGCGTGTGAAGGATCCTTTGAAAGTTCCAGAGGTTAGGTGTGATTAGCCTCGAGACACCTCAGCGAAAATTGGCCTCATCTCGCCTGGAGGGGAGAACCTCCTGGATTTTCTCGAGTTGCGGCAGGTGCTCTCGACTTACGACGCGGACCTCAGGGACCCGCTCTGGTGGCCTCAGGAAAGGCCAGTCCCCATGCGAGTTGCTCGGGGGCCTCTCGGGATTCCTTTCCGTCTATGCCACGGCCTAAGACCTTGTGTGCAGTCGGTGCCGGAACCTGAGGATTCCTCTCCAGTGCTGACATGGATCTTGGGGTACTTCTGGAGTCCCCCCAGTGGAGTCAGTCCTCGTCTCGAGTGGGGGCATGCACGTGCGCTTTCCTCCCGAGCTGTAGAAGCAGTGTCATGCTTCCCTTCTCGTGAATCAAGGGATCTGTGGCTTTCCCCCGAGTCTTTCCCACAGGGCTTTCCCACGAGCCACCCTGGTGTGAGTCGATCCTCGGCTTGAAAGTCGAGGCAGTGCAGGGAAAACAGGTTTCCCTCAAATGGACTGAGACATCTGGGGGACTCTTGGAATGGTGGCACGACCCTGGAGTTCCTCTCGCCTTTCCTGTGGAGAGCGCCTCCTCTTGAGATGCGCCGGTAACGCCGGGAATTCTTTCCCGACCACGCAGGGAAAGGATCCCTCCTCTTGAGCAAGGAGGAGGAAATGGATGTGGTCGGGACTCTCGTGCTTCCTCTCGAGTGGAGACGGTTATGTCGGGGGAACTTTTTGAGTTGCAGCAAGGGTGTGAAGGACCCTTTGGAAGTTCCAGATGTTAGGTGTGATTAGCCTTGCGACTCCTTAGCGGAAAGGGGCCTCATCTCGCCTGGAGGCCAGAACCTCCTCGGTTTTCTCGAGTTTCGGCAGGTGCTCTCGAGGTATGACGGAGACCTCAGGGACCCTCTCTGGTGACCTCAGGAAAGGCCAGTCCCCATGCGAGTTGCTAGGGGGCCTCTCAGGATTCCTCTCCCGTCGATGCCGCGGCCTAGGACTTGTGTGGAGTTGGGACCGGAACCTGAGGATTCCTCCCCAGTGCTGACATGGATCTTGTTGTACTTCTGGAGTCTCCCAAGTGGCGTCAGTCCTTGTCTCGAGTGGGGTCATGCACGTGCACTTTCCTCCAAAGCGGTAGCAGCAGTGTCACGCTTCCCGTGTCGTGGATCAAGGGATCTGTGTCTTTCCCTCGAGTCTTTCCCATGAGGCTTTCCCACAGGACTATTCCACGTGCCACCATGGTGTGAGTCTATCCTCGGCGTGAAAGTCGAACCAGTGCAGGGAAAACAGGAACCTCCTTCCCCACAGTAGGGGGTACACTGTCCCCTTGGGGGGGTATCTCCAGGGGCACTCGCGCTGGGGGGTTGCCCGCAGAGGTGCGGGCCTCAGGCTCCACGTGAGAAAAGCCCCAAATGGCCTTAGCTGCCAGTCCAGACGCTGGCCCCTCAGGTCTCTGGCCGGAGACTTGGGCTCCAGGCAAGTCAAAGCCCTCGGGTGGCACTCTGGGAATGCTGTAGGGAAAGGACGCCAAGAGCCCACGGAGGAGTTGGGGAGATGGCAGGGTGGAAACGGATGAGAGGACAGCGAGGGATCTAGGTGGAGGCGCTGGAGAGAGCGTCCAGTGTCCCAGAATGCCTCGGAGGAGCCAGCGGGGGACAGTCGAGGCCCAGGGACCTGTGGAATGTGAAAAGGCAGGAAATCCCAGAGCAAGGCAGGCTGGGAAAGGGGGCATTGGTGGCCAATTCAAAGGGACCTAGGGGCGTTTCCTGGGCAGTGAGCTCCCTTGGCACTGCTGAGGGCCCCTGATTGATCCACCCGGGGTTGATCCCACCCCCCGCTGCGAGGGAGGGCCACAAACCAAAGCCCCCGAACTGCCCGCCCACCCAACGGGGATCTTGGCGGTCCAGGGCACAGCCCGTGCCCGGGAAAAGCCCACTCGCTCCACAAGACTCCGTCCAGGGTCTCTGCTTGGAAAGAGGCCAGGGGCGGCCCCCTCCATCTACCCCACCCAAACCCTATTGACGTCAATGGTGGCGGAGCCGCCTCCCGCTCTCCCAGAGTCCTGAGCTGCTGGGTCCCGCCCACTCGGCCAGCAGTCTGCAGCGTGCCCGTGTGCCTCTCCCACCATGGCTTCGTCCGGCTCCTCCAGCACCTCAAGCAGTACGTTTGGCCCGCGGTCCCTGTGGTCGGATCACATCTCAGGGGATTTGCAGGTGGCCTGGGCAAGGGCTCTCGGCCAACGTGTCGACCCCCCTCCCGCCCGAGAACGGCGGGGACCCATCGGCCGGGCCCGGGGTTCCGAGGCGTCAGGTGTGCCCAAAGTCGGAGGGGCGTGGCATCGTTCGTTCATCTTGCTCCCTTTGGCACACACATGGCTTCTCCCTTCTCTTTTCTGGGAAGACAGTGTTGTTTCAGGGGGCGTGCTGCGGGGGGGCGGGGGCCGGGGTTGGGGGGTGGTGGGAGTGGGTGCTGTGCTCGGATGAGGCCCTTTATCCTCACATCTTCCTGTGGGAATGGAGTCGGGGAGCTCTGTGGCCTTGCTGCCTTCAGTGGCTTCCTCTGCACAGGGGCCTAGTGGTTTCTGCCTTTTGTCAGGCGTTACGGGGTTTGAGCTTCAATTTGGTGGCCTTGGCCTTTGCCTTGGCCTGGGCCTTGGCCGTGCCCTTGGCGTTGCGCTTGCCCTTTGCCTTGGCCTTGGGCTTGGCCTTGCCTTGCCCTTGAACTTGAACTTTACCTTGACCTTGACCTTGACCTTGAACTTGAACTTGGCCTTGACCTTGAACTTGATTTGACCTTGAACTTTGACCTTGACATTGAACTTGAACTTGGCCTTGACCTTGACGTTGAACTTGAACTTGACCTCAACCTTGAACTTGAACTTGAAACTTGAACTCGAACTTGACCTTGACCTTGCACCATTGACCTTGAACTTGACCTTGAATTTGAACTTGAACTTGACCTTGAAACTGAACTTGATCTTGACCTTGAACTTAACCTTGAACTTGACCTTGACCTTGAGCCTGAAGCTGAACTAGAACTTGACCTTTACCATGAACTTGACCTTGACCTTGACCTTTGAACTTGACCTTGACCACTTGACCAACAACGGGAGACCTCGAGATTTGCTCAGAGCACCGGAGGTCCAGAAGCAGGGCCTTGTATCTCCCCTTCCCTTTGTGATCATTGCAAAGACATTCCTAACTGATAGCGGGAGTGCCCCTGAAGAAGCAAGCAGTGGGAGTATGTTTGACACGACTGTGTGCCTTCCTGGCCTCAGCTCCACAAGGGGCCTTTCCTCTCGAAGTAGGCCCCATGTCCCCTTGGGGAGGGTGTCATGCCTCTTTTCTCCTCACTGCCAAAGGGTGGAGCCAAGCTCGCTCTGTCAGAGGTACAAAAACCGCAATTGAATGGATTTTCAAGCTCTTGCTAGCCTGCACCCTTTCAGGGCCCACTTTACTGAAACAGGTGCTCTGTGGCCCCTGGTTGGGTATGCAGGTTGACAAACAGGGTGAGATCCTGTCCAAGCCAAGAATTTTCCTGAAAGACCTAGGCTCACTAGAGCTCTCCTCCAGAGCAAAGGGGATAGAGGAGATGTATGGAGGAGACTTTGCCTTTCCCTGTGAGTGTGGGGCTACTCCCTACGGCCCCAAGCTCAGGGATAACTGCCTCTAAGAAAGGAATGGTAAGAAGCGCTATTCTTGGAGGTTGGGACAGGGAGTTCGCAGCATGTGGGGAAAGAAAGACTTCTTCGGGGAAGAAGAGGCAACCACCGGGGGTGTGTTTACAAGCCTCTATTTGGAAGGAACAGGTTTGCTTATACAACTCAAGACCTCCAGATCTGCTCAGAGACTGAAGTTCCAGAGACAGGGCCATGTATCTCCCCTTCCCTTTGAGATCCTTGCAAAGACATTCCTAGCAGATCGTGGGAGTGCCCATGAAGAAGCAAGCAGCGGGAGTGTGCTTGACATCACTGGCTGCCTACCTGGGCTCAGCTCCTCAAGGGGCCTTTCTCTCCTGGTAGGCCCTATGTCCCCTTTGGGAGAGGGTGGTGCCCTCTTCCCTCCACACTGCCAAAGGGGGAGGTGGAGCAAACTCGTTCTCTCCGAGGTAAAAAAAAAAGAAAAATTGGATGGATTTTTAAGCTCTTGCTATGCTGCACCCTCCAGGACCCACTCGAGCAAAACAGGTGCCCTGTGGCCCCTAGGTCGGGTATGCAGGTCACACACTGGGTGTGATCCCGTCAAAGCCAAGAATTTTCCTGACAGACCTAGGCTCACTAGAGCTCTCCTCCAGAGGAAAGGGGACAGAAAAGACGTGTGTGTGGAGGTGGCTCTGCCTTTCCAGGTCCCAATCTCAGGGATAACTGCCCCTAAGAAAGGAACTGCTGCTGCTGCTGCTGCTAAGTTGCTTCAGTCGTGTTTGACTCTGTGCGACGCCATAGACGGTAGCCCACTAGGCTCCCCCGTCCCTGGGATTCTCCAGGCAAGAACAGTAAGTGGGTTGCCATTGCCTTCTCCAATGCATGAAAGTGAAAATGAAAGTGCAGTCGCTCAGTCGTGTCCGACCCTCAGCGACCCCACGGACTGCAGCCTACCAGGCTTCTCCGTCCATAGGATTTTCTGAAAGGAACTGCAAGAAGCGCTTTTCCAGGAGGCTGGGAAAGGGAGTTCGCAGGATGTGGGGAAAGAGAGCCTCCTTCGGGGAAGAATAGGCGGCCACTTGTTTTGTGTTGCAAACCTCTATTTGGAAGGAACAGGTTAGCTTATACAAAGGGAGACCTCCAGATCTGCTCAGAGGACCGAAGTTGCAGAGGCAGGTCGGTGTATTTTCCCTTCACTTTGCGATCCTTGCAAAGACATTCCTTGCTGATAGATGATTCAGCAAGGGCCTTTGAGACTGTTGTTTTCTTTCCTAGGTTCAAAGATTCCTTCAGTTCCTAATATAGATATCCTAGAAATTATGTGACATCCGTGAAAATCTGATATGTCCTCGTCAAATGCTGTCAGTTATAATTCCAATTATCATATTAAAGCATTGCAAGTCGCAGCAGTGACCAGATTACATTGTCAATTTCTATTTAATCAGGTTTTAACCATGTCCTCTATGGTTTTCACACTGATGCCTTTGCAGAAATACTGCTACTTCAAGATATATGGAATATACTTTTTTAAGGCTTACCGATAATTTGTTTGTTTGTTTGTTTTGTTTGTCTTCTGGTAAGCTGGTTCCAGATGGGAATTTAGTCTCCTCTCTAGTTAAGAGAACAAAGTTTTCTTAGAATGCAATTTTTGATAACAGGACTATGAGTTTCTTTACCTTTCATTGATTTACAATTATTTTTCATCATCTGTTTTTTTACTTCGGTAAAGTAAATAAGCCTTATTTAAGATTTTGGTACTTGTAGGATGGACTAAGCTTTCCCCACTCTTGCAAGTTCCCTTAACCCTTCAGATTCTTCTCGTGGGACCAAGATCTCACTTTCCTCCAGAGGGACAATCCAAGCTTTTTATTAGTTGATCTGCCCCGCTGACATCAGAGTCCATTTGAGCACGAGTTGGCCTATAATTTAGGCATGAAACTATGACTACATAAAGAAAAGGTGACTTTATGATTCAGGGATGGCCATGATATGCCTTGCACTTCAGAGAAAATGGGTTTAAAATGATTTTTTTTCTT
>NW_017197761.1:0-7934 GCF_001704415.2 Capra hircus
AGCAAATCTCAACGTGGATGCCCAACTCGAGACGAGGACTGAGTCCCTGGGTAGGCTCCAGAAGTTCCCCAAGATCCATGTCAGCACTGGAGAGTAATCCTCAGGTTCCGACACCGACTCCACACATGGTCTTAAGCCCGGCATCGACGTGAGAGGAATCCCGAGAGGCCCAGAGCAACTCGCATGCGGACTGGCCTTTCCTGAGCCACCACAGCGGTCCCTGAGGTCCCGTCGTAAGTCCGAGAGCACCTGCCGCAACTCGAGAAAATCCAGGAGGTTCTCCCCTCCAGGGCAGATGAGGCCCATTTCCGCTGAGGCTTCTAGAGGCTAATCACACCTAACTTCTGGAACTTCAAAGGGTCCTTCTCACCCTTGCTACAACTCAAGAAGTTCCCCGGCATACCCGACTCCACTCAGGATGAAGCACGAGAGTCCGCCCACATCCAGAGGAGACCCGTTTCCGCCTCCTTGCTCGAGAGACAGATTCCTTTCCCTGCGTGGTAGGGAAAGAATTCCCGGCGTTCCTGCCGCATCTCAAGAGGAGGCACTCTCCACAGGAAAGGCGTGAGGAACTCCAGGGTTGTGCCACCATTCCCAGAGTCCTCCAGATATCTCAGTCCATTCCAGGAAACCTGTTTTCCCTCAACTGTTTAGACTTTCAAGCCGAGGATCGACTCACACAACGGTGGGACGTGGACAGCCCTATGGGAAAGCCTCGTGGGAAAGCCTCCTGGGAAAGGCTCGAGGGAAAGCCACTGATCCCTTGATCCACGTGAAGGGAAGCGTGACACTGCTGCTACAGCTCGGAGTAAAGCGTAGGTGCATGCCCCCACTCGAGACGAGACTGAGTCCCTGGGAGACTCCAGAAGTACTCCAAGATCCATGTCAGCATTGGAGAGGAATCCTCAGGTTCCGGCACCGACTCCACACAAGGTCTTAGGACCGGCATCGACGGGAGAGGAATCCCGAGAGGCCCCCGAGCAACTCGCATGGGGACTGGCCTTTCCTGAGGCCACCAGAGCGGGTCTCTGAGGTCCCCGTCGTAAGTCGAGAGCACCTGCCGCAACTCGAGAAAATCCAGGAGGTTCTCCCCTCCAGGTGAGCTGAGTCCCATTTCCGCTGAGGTATCTCGAGGCTAATCACACCTTACCTCTGGAACTTCCAAAGGGTCCTTCACACCCTTACTGCAACTCAAGAAGTTCCCCGACATACCCGTCTCCACTCGAGAGGAAGCAGGAGAGTCCCCGCACACATCCAGAGGAGCCCAGTTTCCGCCTTCTAGCTCGAGAGGAGGGATCCTTTCCCTGCGTGGTCGGGATAGAATTCCCGGTGTTCCCGTCACATCTCAAGAGGAGTCGCGCTCCACAGGAAAGGTGAGAGGAACTCCAGGGTCGTGCCACCATTCCCAGAGTCCCCTGGATCTCTCAGTCCATTCCAGGGAAACCTGTTTTCCCTTCACTGCCTCGACTTTCAAGCCGAGGATCGACTCACACCACGGTGGCACGTGGGACAGCCCTGTGGGAAAGCCTCATGGGAAAGCCTCGTGGGAAAGCCTCGTGGGAAAGCCTCGAGGGAAAGGCACAGATCCCTTGATCCAAGCATAGGGAAGCTTGACACTGCTGCTTCAGCTCAGGAGGAAAGCGCACGTGCATGCCCCCACTCGAGAGGAGGACTGACTCCCCTGGGGAGACTCCAGAAGTACCCCAAGATCCATGACAGCACTGGAGAGGAATGCTCAGGTTCCAGCACTGACTCCACACAAGGTCTTAGGCCCCAGCATCGACAGGAGAGGAATCCCTCGAGGCCCCCGAGCAACTCGCATGGGGACTGGTCTTTCCTGAGGCCACCAGAGCGGGTCCCTGAGGTCCCCGTCGTAAGTCGAGAGCACCTGCCGCAACTCGAGAAAATCCAGGAGGTTCTCCCCTCCAGGCGTGATGAGGCCCATTTCCGCTGAGGCGTCTCGAGGCTACTCACACCTAACCTCTGGAACTTCCAAAGGTCCTTCACACCCTTGCTGCAACTCAAGAAGTTCCCCGACATACCCGTCTCCGCTCGAGAGGAAGCACGAGAGTCCCGCCCACATCCAGAGGAGCCCCGTTTCCACCTCCTAGCTTGAGAGGAGGGATCCTTTCCCTGCGTCGTCCAGAAAGAATTCCCGGCGTTCCCGTCGCATCTCAAGAGGAGGCTCTCTCCATAGGAAAGGCGAGAGGAACTCCAGGGTCGGGCCACCATTTCCAGAGTCCCCCAGATGTCTGTCCATTCCAGGGAAACCTGTTTTCCCTGCACTGACTCGACTTTCAAGCCGAGGATCGACTCACACCACGGTGGCACGTGGGACAGCCCTGTGGGAAAGCCTCGTGGGAAAGCCTAGTGGAAAGCCTTGAGGCAAAGCCACAGATCCCTTGATCCACGCGAAGGGAAGCATGACACTGCTGCTACAGCTCGGGAGGAAATCGCATGTCCCTGCCCCCACTCGAGACGAGGACTGACTCCCCAGGGGAGACTCCAGAAGTACCCCAAGATCCGTGTCAGCACTGGAGAGGAATCCTCAGGTGCGGGCACCGACTCCCCACAAGGTCTTAGGCACCAGCATCGACGGGAGAGGAATCCCGAGAGGCTCGCGAGCAACTGGCATGGGGACTGGCCTTTCCTGAGGCCACGAGAGCGGGTCCCTGAGGTCCCCGTCTGAAGTCGAGAGCACCTGCCGCAACTCGAGAAAATCCAGGAGGTTCGTCCCTCCAGGCGAGATGAGGCCCATTTCCGCTGAGGTGTCTCGAGGCTAATCACACCTAACCTCTGGAAATTCCAAAGGGTCCTTCACAATCTTGCTGCAACTCAACAAGTTCCCCGACTTACCCGTCTCCACTCGAGAGGAAGCACGAGAGTCCCGCCCACATCCAGAAGAGACCCGTTTCTGCCTCCTAGCTCGAGAGGAGGGATCCTTTCTCTGCGTGTTCGGGGAAGAATTCCCGGCGTTCCCGTCGCATCACAAGAGGAGACGCTCTCCACAGGAAAGGCGAGAGGAACTCCAGGGTCGTGCCACCATTCCCAGAGTCCCCCAGATGTCTCAGTCCATTCCAGGGAAACCTGTTTTCCCTGCACTGCCTCGACTTTCAAGCCGAGGATCGACTCACACCACGGTGGCATCGTGGTACAGCCCTGTGAGAAAGCCTCGTGGGAAAGCCTCGTGGGAAAGCCTCGTGGGAAAGCCTCGTGGGAAAGCCTCGTGGGAAAGCCTCGAGGGAAAGGCACAGATCCCTTGATCCAAGCATAGGGAAGCGTGACACTACTGCTACAGCTCGGTAGGAAAGTGCACGTGCATGCCCCCACTCGAGACGAGGACTGACTCCCCTGGGGAGACTCCAGAAGTACCCCAAGATCCATGTCAGCACTGGAGAGGAATCCTCAGGTTCCGGCACCGACTCCACACAAGATCTTAGGCCCCTGCATCGACGGGAGAGGAATCCCGAGAGGGCCTCGAGCAACTCGCATGGGGACTGGCCTTTCCTGACGCCACCACAGCGGGTCCCTGAGGTTCCCGTCGTAAGTCGAGAGCACCTGCCGCAACTCGAGAAAATCCAGGAGGTTCTGCCCTCCAGGCGAAATGAGGCCCATTTCCGCTGAGGCGTCCTGAGGCTAATCACACCTAAACTCTGGAACTTCCAAAGGGTCCTTCACACCCTTACTGAAACTCAAGAAGTTCCTCGAAAAACCGGTCTCCACTCGAGAGGAAGCACGAGAGTCCCGCCCACATCCAGCGGAGACCCGTTTCCGCCTCCTAGCTCGAGAGGAGGGATCCTTTCCCTGCGTGGTCGGAAAAAAATTCCCGGCGTTCCGCTCGCATCTCAAGAGGAGGCGCTCTCCACAGGAAAGTCGAGACGAACTCCAGTGTCATGTCAATATTCCCAGAGTCCTGCAGAAGTCTCAGTCCATTCCAGGGAAACTGTTTTCCCTGCACTGCCTCGACTTTCAAGTCGAGGATCGACGCACACCAAGGTGGCACGTGGGACAGCCCTGTGGGAAAGCCTCGTGGGAAAACCTTGTGGTAAAGCCTCGAGGGAAAGCCCCAGATCCCTTGATCCACGCCAAGGGAAGCGCGACACTGCTGCTACAGCTCGGAAGGAAAGCGCACGTGCATGTCCCCACTCGAGACGAGGACTGACTCCCCTGGGGAGACTCCAGAAGTACCCCAAGGTCCCTGTCAGCACTGCAGAGGAATCCTCAGGTTCCGGCACTGACTCCACACAAGGTTTTAGGCCCCAGCATCGACGGGAGCAGAAACCCGAGAGGTCCCCGAGCAACTCGCAAGGGGACTGGCCTTTCCTGAGGCCACCAGAGCGGGTCCCTGATGTCCCCGTCGTAAGTCGAGAGCACCTGCCGCAACTCGAGAAAATCCAGGAAGTTCTCCCCTCCATTCGAGATGAGGCCCATTTCCACTGAGGCGTCTTGAGGCTAATCACACCTAAACTCTGGAACTTCGAAAGGGTCCTTCACACCCTTGCTGCAACTCAAGAAGTTCCCCGACATACCCGACTCCACTCGAGAGGAAGCACGAGAGTCCCGCCCACAACCAGAGGAGCCCCGTTTCCGCCTCCTAGCTCGAGAGGAGGGATCCTTTCCCTGCGTGGTCGGAAAAAAATTCCCGGCGTTCCGCTCGCATCTCAAGAGGAAGCGCTCTCCTCAGGAAAGTCGAGATGACTCCAGTGTCATGTCAATATTCCCAGAGTCCTGCAGAAGTCTCAGTCCATTCCAGGGAAACTGTTTTCCCTGCACTGCCTCGACTTTCAAGTCGAGGATCGACGCACACCAAGGTGGCACGTGGGACAGCCCTGTGGGAAAGCCTCGTGGGAAAACCTCGTCGGAAGCCTCGAGGGAAAGCCCCTGATGCCTTGATCCACGCGAAGGGAAGCGTGACACTGCTGCTACAGCTCGGGCGGAAAGAGCACGTGCATATGTCCCCACTCGAGACGAGGACTGACTCCCCTGGGGAGACTCCAGAAGTACCCCAAGATCCATGTCAGCACTGGAGAGGAATCCACAGGTTTCGGCACCGACTCCACTCAAGGTCTTAGGCCCCGGCATCGAGGGGAGAGGAATCCCGAGAGGCCCCCGAGCAACTCGCATGGGGACTGGCCTCTCCTGAGGCAACCAGAGCGGGTCTCTGAGGTCCCCATCGTAAGTCGAAAGCACCTGCCGCAACTAGAGAAAGTCCAGGAGGTTCTCCCCTCCAGGCGAGATGAGGCCAATTTACGCTGAAGGCGTCTCCAAGGCTAATCACATCTAACGTCTGGAACTACCAAAGCGTCCTTCACACCCTTGCTGCAACTCAAGAAGTTCCCCGACATACCCGTCTCCTCTCGAGAAAAAGCACGAGAGTCCCGGCCACATCCAGAGGAGCCCCGTTTCCACCTCCTAGCTCGAGAGGAGGGATCCTTTCCCTGCGAGGTGGGGAAAGAATTCCCCGCGTTCCCGTCGCATCTCAAGAGGAGGCGCTCTCCACAGGAAAGGCGAGAGGAACTCCAGGGTCATGCCACCATTCCCAGAGTCGCCCTGATGTCTCAGTCCATTCCAGGGAAACCTGTTTTCCCTGCACTGCCTCGACTTTCAAGCCGAGGATCGACTCACACCACGGTGGCACGTGGGACAGCCCTGTGGGAAAGCCTCGTGCGAAAGCCTCGTGGGAAAGCCTCCAAGTAAAGCCACAGATTCCTGGATCCACGCGAAGGGAAGAGTGACACTGCTGCTACAGCTCGGGAGGAAATTGCACATGCATGCCCCCAAAAGATATGAGGACTGACTCACCTGGGAGACTCCAGAAGTACCCCAAGATCCATGTAAGCACTGTAGAGGTATTCTCAGGTTCCGGCACCGACTCCACACAAGGTCTTAAGCGCAGGCATCGACGGGAGAGGAATCCCGAGAGGCCCCCGAGCAACTCGCATGGAGCCTGACCTTTCCTGAGGCCACCAGACCGGGTCCCTGAGGTCCCCATCTTAAGTCCACAGCACCTTCCGCAACTCGAGAAAATCCAGGAGGTTCTCCCCTCCAGGCGAGATGAGGCCCATTTCCGCTGAGCCGTTTTGAGGCTAATCACATCTAACATCTGGAACTTCCAAAGGGTCCTTCACACCCTTGCTGCAACTCAAGAAGTTCCCCGACATACCCGTCTCCACTCGAGAGGAAGCACGAGAGTCAGGCCCACATCCAGAAGAGCCCCATTTCCGCCTCCTATCAAGAGAGGAGGGATCCTTTCCCTGCGTGGTCGGAAAACAATTCCCGGTGTTCCCATCGCATCTCAAGAGGAGGCACTCTCCACGGGAAAGGCGAGAGGAACTCCAGGGTCGTGCCACCATTTACAGAGTCCTCCAGATGTCTAAGTCCATTCAAGGGAAATCTGTTTTCCCTGCACTGTTTCGACTTTCAAGCCGAGGATCGACTCACACCACGGTGGCACGTGGGATGGCCCTGTGGGAAAGCATCGTGGGAAAGCCTCGTGGAAATCCTCCTAGGAAAGCCTTGAGGGAAAGCCTAGAATCCCTTGATCCACGCGAAGGGTAGCGTGACACTACTGCTACAGCTCGGAAGGAAAACGCACGTGCATGCCCCAATCGAGACGAGGACTGACTCCCCTCTAGAGACTCCAGAAGTACCCCAAGATCCATGTCAGCACTGGAGAGGAATCCTCAGGTTCCGACACCGACTCCACACATGGTCTTACGCCCCGGCATCGACGGGAGAGGAATCCCGAGAGGCCCCGAGCAACTCGCATGGGGACTGGCCTTTCCTGAGGCCACCAGAGTAGGTCCCTGAGGACCCCGTCGTAAGTCGCGAGCACCTGCCGCAACTCGAGAAAATCCAGGAGGTTCTCCCCTCCAGGCGAGATGAGGCCCATTTCCGCTGGAGGCGTCTCGAGGCTAAATCACACCTAACCTCTGGAACTTCCAAAAGGTCCTTCACACCCTTGATGCAACTCAAGAAGTTCCCGGACATACCCGTCTCCACTCGAGAGGAAGCACGAGAGTCCCGCCCACATCCAGAGGAGCCCAGTTTCGTCTTCCGTAACTCGAGAGGAGGGATGCTTTCCCTGCGTGGTCGGGAAAGAATTCCCGGCGTTTCCCGTCGCATCTCAAGAGGAGGCGCTCTCCACAGGAAAGGCGAGAGGAACTCCAGGGTCGTGCCACATTCCCAGAGTCCCCCAGATGTCTCAGTCCATTCCAGGGGAAAACCTGTTTTCCCTGCACTGCCTCGACTTTCAAGCCGAGGATCGACTCACACCAGGGTGGCACGTGGGAGAGCCCTGTGTGAAGGCCTCGTGGGAAAGCCTCGTGGGGAAAGCCTCGAGGGGAAAGCCACAGAACCCTTGACATACGCGAAGGCAAGCGTGACACTGCTGCTACTGCTCGGGAGGAACGCGCACGGTGCATGCCCCCACTCGAGACGAGGACTGACTCCCCTGGGGAGACGCGAGAAGTACCCAAGATCCATGTCAGCACTGGAGAGGAATCCTCAGGTTCCGCACCGACTCCACACAAGGTCTTAGGCGACTGCATCTACGGGAGAGGAATCCTGAGAGGGCCCCGAGCAACTCGCATGGCGTCTGGCCTTTCCTGAGGCCACCAGAGAGCGTCCCTGATGTCCCCGTCATAACTCGAGAGCACCTGCCACAACTCGAGAAAATCCAGGAGGTTCTCCCTCCAGGCGAGATGAGGCCATTTCCGCTGAGAGGTCTCGAGGCTAATCACACCTAACCTCTGGAACTACCAAAGGGTCCTTCACACCCTTGCTGCAACTCAACAAGTTCCCCGACATATCCGTCTCCACTCGAGAGGAAGCACGAGAGTCCCGCCCACATCCAGAGGAGACCCGTTTCTGCCTCTTAGCTCGAGAGGGGGGATCCTTTCCCTGCGTGTTCGGGAAAGAATTCCCGGGGATCC
>NW_017197762.1:0-7934 GCF_001704415.2 Capra hircus
TGAGGAGAAAAGAGGCATGACACCCTCCCAAGGGGACATGGGGCCTACTTCGAGAGGAAAGGCCCCTTGTGGAGCTGAGGCCAGGAAGGCACACAGTCGTGTCAAACACACTCCCACTGCTTGCTTCTTCAGGGGCACTCCCGCTATCAGCTAGGAATGTCTTTGGCAATGATCACAAAGGGAAGGGGAGATACAGGGCCCTGCTTCTGGACCTCCGGCTCTGAGCAAATCTCGAGGTCTCCCGTTGTTGGTCAAGGTCAAGGTCAAGTTCAAGTTCAAGGTCAAGTTCAAGTTCAAGGTCAAGTTCAAGTTCAAGTTCAAGCTCAAGATCAAGGTGAAAGTTCAAGTTCAAGTCAAGGTTCAAGGTCAAGTTCAGGGTCAAGTTCAAGGTTCAAGTTCAGTTCAAGTGAAGTTCAAGTCAAGGTCAAGTTCAAGTTCAAGTCATTCAAGTTGAAGTTCAAGTCAAGTTCAAGTTCAAAAGTTCAAGTTCAAGTTCAAGTCAAGTTCAAGTCAAGTCAAGGTCAAGGTCAAGTTCAAGTTCAAGTTCAAGTTCAAAAGTTCAAGTTCAAGTTCAAGTTCAAGTTCAAGTTCAAGGTCAAGTTCAAGTTCAAGTCAAGGTCAAGTCAAGTTCAAAGTCAAGTTCAAGAAGTCAAGTCAAGTTCAAGTTCAAGTCAAGGTCAAGTTCAAAGTTCAAGTTCAAGTCCAAGTTCAAGTCAAGTTCAAGTCAAGGTCAAGTTCAAGTTCAAGGTCAAGGTCAAGGGCAAAAGTTCAAGTTCAAGGTCAAGGTCAAGCAAGGTCAAGTTCAAGTTCAAGGGCAGGGCAAGGCCAAGCCAAGACCAAGGCAAGGGCAACGCAACGCCAAGGGCAAGGCCAAGGCCCAGGCCAAGGCAAAGGCCAAGGCCACCAAAGCGACGCCCAAACCCCGTAACGCCTGACAAAAGGCAGAAGCCACTAGGCCCCTGTGCAGAGGAAGCCACTGAAGGCAGCAAGGCCACAGAGCTCCCCGACTCCCATTCCCACATGAAGATGTGAGGATAAAGGGCCTCATCCCAGCAAAGCACCCGCTCCCACCACCCCCCCCAACCCCGGCCCCCGCCCCCCGCAGCACGCCCCCTGAAACAACACTGTCTTCCCAGAAAAGAGAACGGAGAAGCCATGTGTGTGCCAAAGGAGCAAGATGAACGAACGATGCCACGCCCTCCGAATTTGGGCACACCTGACGCCTCGGAACCCGGGCCTGGCCGATGGGTCCCAGCCGTTCTCGGTGGGAGGGGGGTCAACACATTGGCCGAGAGCCCTTGCCCAGGCCACCCGCAAATCCCCTGAGATGTGATCCGACCACAGGGACGAGGGCAAACGTACCGCTTTGAGGTGCTGGAGGAGCCGGACGAAGCCATGGTGGGAGAGGCCACACGGGCACGCTGCAGACTGCTGGCTGAGTGGGCGGGGACCCAGCAGCTCAGGACTCTGGAGAACGGGAGGCGTCTCCGCCACCATTGACGTCAATAGGGTTTGGGTGGGTAGATGGAGGGGGCCGCCCCTGGCCTCTTTCCAAGCAGAGACCCTGGACGGAGTCCCGTGGAGCGAGTGGGCTTTTCCCGGGCACGGCTGTGCCCTGGACCGCCAAGATCCCCGTTGGGGTGGGCGGGCAGTTCGGGGGCTTTGGTTTGTGGCCCTCCCTCGGCAGCGGGGGGTGGGTTCAACCCCAAGTGGATCAATCAGGGGCCCTCAGCAGTGCCAAGGGAACTCACCGGCCCAGGAAACGCCCCTAGGTCCCTTTGAATTGGCCACCAACGCCCCCTTTCCCAGCCTGCCTTGCTCTGAGATTTCCCGCCTTTTCACATTCCACAGGTCCCTGGTCCTCGACTGTCCCCCGCTGGCTCCTCCGAGGCATTCCGGGACACCAGACGCTCTCTCCAGCGCCTCCACCTAGATCCCTCGCTGTCCTCGCCTCCGTTTCCCCCATGCCCCCTCCCCAACTCCTCCGTGGGCTCTTGGCATCCTTTCCCTACAGCAGTCCCAGAGTGCCACCCCCGAGGGTTTTGAGTTGCCTGGAGCCCAAGGCTCCGGCCAGAGACCTGAGGGGCCAGCGTCTGGACTGGCAGCTAATGCCATTTGGGGCTTTTCTCACGTGGAGCCTGAGGCCCGCACCTCCGCGGGCAACCCCCCAGCGCGAGTGCCCTGGAGATACCCGCCCAAGGGGACAGTGTATCCCCTACTGTGGGGAAGGAGGTTCCTGTTTTGCCCTGCACTGGTTCGACTTTCACGCCGAGGATCGACTCACACCATGGTGGCAAGTGGAATAGCCTTGTGGGAAAGCCTCATGGGAAAGACTCAAGGGAAAGCCACAGATTCCTTGATCCACGAGAAGGGAAGCGTGACACTGCTGCTACCGCTCGGGAGGAAAGCGCACGTGCATGACCCCACTCGAGCCGAGGACTGACGCAAGCTTGGGAGACTCCAGAAGTACGCCAAGATCCATGTCAGCACTGGAGAGGAATCCTCAGGTTCCGGTCCCGACTCCACACAAGGTCTTAGGCCCCGGCATCGACCGGAGAGGAATCCTGAGAGGCCCCCTAGCACCTCGCATGGGGACTGGCCTTTCCTGAGGTCACCAGAGCGGGTCCCTGAGGTCTCCGTCGTAACTCGAGAGCACCTGCCGCAACTCGAGAAAATCCAGGAGGTTCTCCCCTCCAGGCGAGATGAGGCCCATTTCCGCTGAGGCGTCTCGAGGCTAATCACACCTAACCTCTGGAACTTCCAAGGGGTCCTTCACACCCTTGCTGCAAGTCAAGAAGTTCTCCGACATACCCATATCCACTCGAGAGGAAGGACGAGGTTCCCGCCCATATCCAGCGGAGCCCCGTTTCCGCCTCGTAGCTCGAGAAGAGGGATCCTTTCCCTTTCGTCGTCGGGAAAGAATTCCCGGCCTTCCCGTCGCATCTCAAGAGGAGGCGCTCTCCACAGGAAAGACGAGAGGAACTCCAGGGCCTTGCCAGCATTCCAAGAGTCCCCCAGATGTCTAAGTCCATTCCAGAAGAAACTGTTTTCCCTGCACTGCCTCGACGTTCACGCCGAGGATCGACTCACACCACCGTGGCACGTGGGACAGCCCTGTTGGAAAGCCTCGTGGGAAAGCCTCAATGGAAAGCGACAGATCCCTTGATCCACACGTCGGCAAGCGTGACACTGCTGCTGCAGGTCGTGAGGAAATGGCAGGTGCATGCCCCCACACGAGATGAGGACTGACTCCCCTGGTGAGACTCCAGAAGTACGGAAAGATTCATGTCAGCACTGGAGAGGCATCCTCAGGGTCTGGCCCCGACTCCACACAAGGTCTTAGGCACCGGCATCGATGGGAGAGGAATCCCTAAAGGCCCCCTGGTAACTCGCATGAGGAATGGCCTTTCCTGAGGCCACCAGAGCGGGTCCCTGAAGACCCGTCGTAACTCGAGAGCACCTGCCGCAACTGGGTAAAATCCAGGAGGTTCTCCCCTCCAGGCGGGATGAGGCCCATTTCCTCTGAGGTGTCTGGAGGCTCATCACACCTAACCTCTGGAAATTAAAAAGGGTCCTTGCTGCAACTCAAGAAGTTCCCCGACATACCCGTCTCCACACGAGAGGAAGCACGAGGGTCCCGCCCACATTCAGAGGAACCCCGTTTCCGAGATGAAGGATCCTATCCTGCTTAGTCAGGAAAGATTTTTCGGCGTTCCCATGGCATCTCAAGAGCAAGGGTTCTCAATAGGAAAGGTAAGAGGAACTCCAGGGTCGTGCCACCATTTCAAGAGTCCCCCAGATGTCTCAGTCCATTTCAGAGGAACCCGTTTTCCCAGCACTGCCTCGACTTTCACGCCGAGGATCCACTCACACCATGGTGGCATGTGGGACAGCCCTGTGAGAAAGCCTCGAGGGAAAGCCACAGATCCCTTGATCCCCGGGACGGGAAGCGTGACACATCTGCTACACTGTCCCTGAGGTCACGGTCGTATGTCGAGAGTACCTGCCGCAACTCGAGAAAATCCAGGAGGTTCTCTGCTCCAGTCGAGATGAGGCCCATTTCCTCTGCGGCGTCTCGAGAGTAATCACAACTAAACTCTGGAACTTCCAAAGTGTCCTAAACACCCTTGCTAAAACTCAAGAAGTTCCCCGACATACCCGTCTCCACTCCAGAGGAAGCACGAGGGTCCGGCAACCGCCAGAGGAGCTCCGTTTCCTCCTCCAAGCTCGAGATGAGGGATCCTTCCCTGCTTCCTCGGGAAAGAATTCCCGACGTTTCGACGCATCTCAAGAGGAGGCTCACTGCACAGGAAAGGCGAGAGGAACTCATGGGTCGTGCCACCATTCCAAGAGTCCCCCAGATGTCTCAGTCCATTCCAGAGGATCCTGTTTTCCCTGCACTGCTTCGACTTTCACGCTGAGGATCGACTCACACCTGGTGGCACGTGTGACAACCCTGTGGGAAAGCCTCGTGGGAAAGCCTCGAGGGAAAGCCACAGATCCCTTAATCCACGCGACGGGAAGCGTGACACTGCTGCTACAGCACGGGAGGAAAGCGCACGTGCATGCCCCTACTCGAGACGAGAACTGACTCCCCTGGGGAGACTCCAGAAATACCCCAAGATGCATGTCAGCCCTGGAGAGGAATCCTCAGGTTCCGGCCCCGACTCCACACAAGGTCTTAGGCCCTGGCATCGACGGGAGAGGAATAGCGACAGGACCTCTAGCAACTCACATGGGGACTGGCCTTTCCTGAGGTAACCAGAGCGGGTCCATGAGGTCCCCGTCGTAAGTCGAGAGCACCTGCCGCAACTCGGTAAAATCCAGGAGGTTCTCCCCTGCAGGTGAGATGAGGCCCGTTTCCACTGATGTCTCTCGAGGCTAATCACACGTGAACTCTGGAACTTCTAAAGAGTCTTTCACAGTCATGCTGCAACTCAAGAAGTTCCCCGACATACCCGTCTCCACTCAAGAGGAAGCACGAGGGTCCCGGCCACATCCAGAGGAGCTCCGTTTCCGGCTCGTAGCTCGAGATGAGGGATCCTTTCCCTACTTGGTCGGGAAAGAATTCCCGGCATTCCTATCGCATCTCAAGAGGAGGCGCTCTCCAAAGGAAAGGGGAGAGGAACTGCAGGGTCGTGCCACCATTCCCAGAGTCCCCCGGATGTCACATTCCATTCCAGGGAAACCTGTTTTCCCTGCACTGCCTCGACATTCAAGCCGAGGATCGACTCACACCACGGTGGCACGTGGCACAGCCCTGTGGGAAGGCCTCGTGGGAAAGTCTCGTGGGAAAGCCTCGAGGGAAAGACACAGATCCCTTGATCCACGCGAAGGGAAGCGTGACACTGCTGCTTCAGCTCGGGAGGAAATCGCACGTGCATGCCCCCACTCGAGACGAGGACTGACTCCACTAGGGAGACTCCATTAGTACCCCAAGATCCATGTCAGCACTGGAGAGGAATCCTCAGGTTCCGGCACTGACTCCACACAAGGTCTTAGGCCCGGGCATCGACGGGAGAGGAATCCCGAGAGGCCCCCAAGCAACACGCATGGGGACTGGCCTTTCCTGAGGCCACAAGAGCGGGTCCCTGAGGTCCCCGTCGTAAGTCGAGAGCACCTGCCGCAACTCGAGAAAATCCAGAAGGTTCTCCCCTCCAGGAGAGATGAGGCCCATTTCCGCTGAGACATCTCAAGGCTAATCACACCTAACCTCTGAAACTTCCAAAGGGTCCTTCACGTCCTTGCTGCAACTCAAGAAGTTCCCTGACATACCTGTCTCCACTCGAGAGGAAGCACGAGAGGCCTGCCCACATCCAGAGGAGCCCCGTTTCCGTCTCCTAGCTCGAGAGGAGGGATCCTTTCCCTGCGTTGTAGGGAGAGAATTCCCGGCGTTCCCATAGCGTCTCAAGAGGAGTCACTCTCCACAGGAAAGGAGAGAGGAACTCCAGGGTGGTGCCACCATTCCCAGAGTCCCCCACATGTCTCAGTCCATTTCACGGAAACCTGCTTTCCCTGCATTAACTTGGCTCTCAAGCCGAGGATCGACTCACACAACGGTGGCATGTGGGACAGCCCTTTGGGAAAGCCTCGTGGGAAAGCCTCGTGGGAAAGACTCGAGGGAAAGCCCCTGATCCCTTACTCCACAAGAAGGGAAGCGAGATACTGCAGCTACAGCTCGGGAGGTAAGCGCATGTGCATGCGCCCACTCGAGACGAGGACTGACTCCCCTGGGGAGACTCCAGAAGTACCCAAGATCCATGTCAGCAAGGAGAGGAATCCTCAGGTTCCTGCACCGACTCCACACAAGGCCTTAGGCCCCGGCATCGATAGGAGTGAAATCCCAAGAGGCCCCCGAGCCACTCGCATGGGGACTGGCCTTCCTGAGGCCACCAGAGCGAGTCCCTGAGGTCCCCGTCATAAGTCGAGAGAACCTGCCACAACTCGAGAAAATCCAGGAGGTTCTTCCCTCCAGACGAGATGAGCCCCATTTCCACAGAGGCAACTCGAGGCTAATCACACCTAACCTCTGGACCTTCCAAAGGGCCCTTCACACCCTTGCTGCAACTCAAGAAGTTCCCTGACATACCCGTCTCCACTCGAGAGGAAGCACGAGAGTCCCGCCCACATCCAGAGGAGCCCTGTTTCCGCCTCCTAGCTCGACAGGAGGGATCCTTTCCCTGCGTGTTCGGAAAAGAATTCCCGGCGTTCCAGTCACATATCAAGAGGGGGCGCTCTCCACAGGAAAGGCGAGAGGAACTCCAGGGTCGTGTCACCATTCCAGAGTCCCCCAGATAGTCTCAGTCCATTCCAGGGAAGCCTGTTTCCCCGGCACTGCCTCGACTTTCAAACCGAGGATCGACTGACACCACGGTGGCACGTGGGACATCACTGGGGGGAAAGCCTCGAGGGAAAGCCACAGATCCCTTAATCCACTCGAAGGGAAGCGTGACACTGGCTGCTACACGCTCGGGAGGAAAGAGTACGTGCATGCCCCCCACTAGATACGAGGACTGACTACGCTGGGGAGAATTCCAGAAGTACCCAAGATCCATGTCAGGACAGGAGAGGAATCCTCAGGTTGGAGCACCATCACCACTCAAGGTCTTAGGCCCGGCATCGACGGGAGAGGAATCCCGAGAGGCCCCCGAGCAACTCGCATGGGGACTGGCCTTTCCTAAGGCCACCAGAGTGGGTCCCTGAGGTCCCCGTCGTAAGTCGAGAGCACGTGCAGCAACTCGAGAAAATCCAGGAGGTTCTCCCCTCCAGGCGAGATGAGGCCCATTTCCGCTGAGGCGTCTGGAGGCTAATCACACCTAACCTCTGGAACTTCCATAGGGTACTTCACACCCTTGCTGCAACTCAAGAAGTTCCCCGACATACCCGTCTCCACTCGAGAGGAAGCCACGAGAGTCCCGCCCACATCCAGAGGAGCCCCGTTTCAGCTTCCTAGCTCGAGAGGAGGGATCCTTTCCCTGCGTGTTCGGGAAAGAATTTCTGGCGTTCCCAGTTGCATCTCAAGAGGAGGCACTCTCCACAGGAAAGGCGAGAGGACTCCAGGGGTCGTTCCCCATTCCAGAGTCCCCCAGATTTCTCAGTCCCATTCCAGGGAAACCTGTTTTCCCTGCACTGCCTCGACTTTCAAGCCGAGGATCGACTCACACCACGGTGGCACGTGGGACAGCCCTGTGGGAACGCATCGTGGAAAAGCCTCCTGGGAAAGCCTGAGGGAAAGCCACAGATCCCTTGATCCACGCGAAGGGAAGCGTGACACTGCTGCTACAGCTCAGGAGGAAAGCGCACGTGCATGCCACCACTTAGAGGAGGACTGACTCCCCTGAGGAGACTCCAGAAGTACCCCAAGATCCATGTCAGCACTGGAGAGGAATCCTCAGGTTCCGGCACCGACTCCACACAGAGGTCTTAGGCCCCGG
>NW_017197763.1:0-7934 GCF_001704415.2 Capra hircus
AGACGCCCTGCAGCGGCAGAATGCCTCAATCTTCGCTCTGCTTAGGCGGCTGAGTTAACCTCGCTGCGCATTTTTCTCGAGGTTGCGGCAGGCTGCTCGGTCTCTATTTCTTCTAGTGACCGGGACCTCAGAGACCCGCTCTCTTGGTGCTCAGAAAGGCCAAGTGCGCGCTTGCAATTGCTCCTGGGCCCCTCAGTATTCCTCTGCCAGTCCTGATGCCGGCGGGCCTAAGCACCTTGGTGTGGAGTCCAGTGCCGGGAACCTATGGATTGCCTCTCTCAGCTGCTACATGGCATCCCTGCGAGCGGAGCGTAACCTTCTGGAGTCTCGCCCAGTGGGGCGAGTCAGTCCTCGCTCGCGAGTTCGCATCGGGCGACAGCAGTGCACGCGTGGGCTCTTTACTATCCGAGAGCTGCCCTTCTGAGCAGCAGTGTCATGCTTCCTCTCGCCTGGGTATCAAGGGACCTGTGGCTTCCCCAGCAGCAGCTTCCACGAGGCTTGTCTCCACGATCGTTTGGTCCCACAGCGGATGTCCTCGACGTGCCCACCCACCGCTGGACTGTGAGTCCCGATCCTCGGCTAGAAAACTCGGAGCAGTGCAGGGAGAAACAGGTTGTCCATAGGCAATCGGGACTGCAGACATCTGGGTCGGGAGCGTCTGGAATGCGCGTACGGCACGACCCGCGAGTTCCTCTCGCCTGGCCTGTGGAGCGCCTCCATCTTGAGCATGCGTACGGGAACCGCCCTGGGAATTCTTGCCCCCGACCCACGGCAGCTGTAAGGATCCCTCCTCCTCGACCGCCTAGAAGCGCGCGAATCGGCGGCCTCCGCTGGATCTCCGAGTGCCAATGGGACCTTGCTGGCCACGGACTCTCGTGGTCTCTCCCTGGGTCGACGGATGGCAGACTGGGGACCATGCTCGCGGGACACTCCTCCCTCGAGCCTGCAACCCAAGCCGGCCTGCGAGGCACCCTTCTCGGAAACCTAGATACCGTCCTCTCGACCTGCACGCCTCCGAGTACGCCTCAGCGCGAAATGGGCCTCATCTCGCCCTGGAAGGATGAGAAGCCCCTGGATTGTTCTTCGAGTTGCCGGCAGCCGCTCTCGCTCTCGACTTACGCACGGGGCGACCTCCACGCAGGCACCCCGCTCGCGGGCTCGGGCGGCTCACGAGAAGCGCCTTAGTCCCACATGCGACGTGTGCCCACTCGGGTGCCTCTCGGGATTCCCTCTTCCTCCGTCGCACTGCCGGCGGCGCCCTAAAGACCTTAGTGTCCCGATGTCCTCGGCGGCCGCGAGACCTGATAGCGCATTCCGTCTCAACAAGCTGCTGACATGGCATTCTTGGGTACTTTCTGGAGTCTCGTCCGGGAGGGCAGTCACATCAGATCCTCTCCCGGAGGGGGCCGGCATGAGCACGGTGCGCTATTCAGTCTCCCGATGCTGTTAGCAGCAGTGTGTTTGCCAATTCCTTCGCGCGATCATCAGCGAATCTGTGGTATTCTCCCCTCGAGGCTCCGCCTCCACGAGCTTTAACACAGGCCCTGCTCCCACGTGCCACCGTGTCTGAAGTCCGATCCTTGCGCCCCTTGCAAAGTTCGACGGGCAGTGCCCAAAGAGAAAACATCGTTTCCCTGCGATATGCGACTGAACCATCTTGGGGGACTCTCGGGAGAATCTTGTGCACGAGCTCTGCGAGTTCCCTCCGCTTTCCTGTGGATGGGCCAGCTGCCGTCCACTGAGATGCGCGGCGGCAGCGAACGGCCGAGAATGTCTTTTCCCGTACCACCCGGCGTCGGTGTGTAGAATGGAGTCTCGGCTTGCCGCTGGGCTACTAGTGTGGTGAACGGAGACGCGGGGGGGTTGTCCTCGGGGAGGGGGTCGTATCTCTCTTGCTTCCCTTCTCGATCGGGAGTCGGTGCTATGCGGCGAACTTTCTTGTCTATCGATCAAGTGGTGTTGAATGTTCCTTTCGGAAGTTCCGGATCGAGTTTAGGGTGTGCATTAGCTGCGCCGAGACGCCTACGCGGAAAATGGGCCTCATCTCGCTGCCTGGGAGGAGAACGCTCCTGGGTTTCTGCCGTCAATGCTGCGGAGCCTTCTCCTGCGACTTACGCACTCGCGGACCACAGGGACGCGCTCTGTGGCCCTCAGGAAAAGCCTCTAGGTCCCCTTTGCGTGTGAGTCTGCGTGGTTCTGGCCCTCTCGGCGGGCGCCCTCTCTGGTTTCCGTCTCTTTTCCCTGTCAGAGCTCCTGCCGTGCGTCCTAAAATCTCCTTGGTGCGGAGTCGAGGTGCCGGCAAAAACCTGAGGATCCTCTCCATGCCTGAGATGGATCTTGGGGTCGTCGGGTACTTCTGCGAGTCCCCCAGGGCAGTCAGTCCTCGTTCACTAGTGGGGGCGGCATCACGTCCGCTTTCCTCCCGCGAGCCAGTAAGCAGCAGTCCACGCTCCCTTCGGCCGTGGCTATCAGGGATAAAAGGGACTTGTCCGCTCAAGGCTTCCCTACGAGCTTTCCCACGATCGTCTATCCCAACACGGGGCGTGTCCCACGGAGGGCTTGGTCACGAGGCTTTCCCACAGGGCCTGTCCGCACGTTATTGCCACCGTCCGTGCTGAGCGCCATCGCTCGGGCTTGAAATGTCGAGCGCAGTGCGAGGCGAAAAACAGCCGCTTTCCCTCGGCAATGACCGGAGTAACACCTCCTGGGGGAACTCTCCTGCCGCCGCCAGATGGTGCAGGACCCCGTGGAGTTCCCTCTCCGCTTGCCTGCTGCGAAAGCGCTCTCCTCTTGATGCGACCGAAGTACGGCGGCGAACTTCTTTTCCCCAGCACACGCTGAGGTAAAAGGCATCCTCGCCTCGTCCGTAGCTAGGAGACGGGGAAACCGGCGGGCTCCTCTGGACCGTTCTTGTGGCCGAGACTCTCGTTGGCTTCCTTCCGAGCGGAGCAACGACTGGAATGTCGGGAAACTTCTTGAGTTGCAGCAAGGGTGTGAAGGACCCTTTAGAAGTTCCAGAGTTTAGGTGTGAATAGCCTCGATACGCCTCAGCGAAATGGGCCTCATCTCGCCTGTAGGGGGAGAACTTCTGGATTCTCTCGAGATGCAGCAGGTGCTATCGACTTACGACGGAGACCTCAGGGACCCGCTCTGTTGGCTCAGGAAAGGCCCAGTCCCCAAGCGAGTTGCTCATGGGCCTCTCGGGATTCCTCTCCGTCGATGCCGGGCCTAAGACCTTGTGTGGTGTCGGTGCCGGAACCTGAGGTTTCTTCTCCAGTGCAGACATGGATCTTGGGGTTCTTATGTAGTCTCCCAGGGGAGTCAGTCCTCCTCTTGTGTGGGGCATGCACGTGCGCTTTCCTCCAGAGCTGTAGCAGCAGTGTCATGCTTCCCTTTGCTTGGATCAAGAGATCTGTGGCTTTCCCTCGAGGCTTTCCCACGAGGCCTTTCCGAGGCTTTCCCACGAGGCTTTCCCCACATTGCTGTCCCACGTGCCACCGTGGTGTGAGTTGATCCTCGGCTTGAAAGTCGAGGCAGTGCAGGGAAAACAGGTTTCCCTGGAATGGACTGAGACCTCTAGGGGACTTTGGAATCGTAGCACGATCCTGGAGTTCTTCTCGCCTTTCCTGTGGAGAGCGCCTCCTCTTGAGATGCTACGGGTACGCTGGGAATTCTTTCCCGACCACGCAGGAAAGGATCCCTCCTCTCAAACTAGGAGGCGGAAACGGGGCTCCTCTGTATGTGGGCGGGACTCTCGTGTTTCCTCTCGGGTGGAGTTGGGTATGTAGGGGAACTTCTTGAGTTGCAGCAAGGGTGTGAAGGACCCTTTGGAAGTTTCAGAGGTTAGGTGTCATTAGCTTCGAGATGCCTCAGTGGAAATGGGCCTCATTTCGCCTGGAGGGGAGAACCTCCTGGATTTTCTCGAGTTGCAGCAGGTGCTCTAAACTTACCACGGGACATGATGGACCTGTTCTGGTGGACTCAGAAAAGGCCAGTCCACATGTGAGTTGCTTGGGGCCTTCGGGATTCCTCTCCCGATGATGCTGGGGGCCTAAGACCTTGAGTGGGTCGGTGCGGAACCTGAGGATTGCTCTCAGTGCTGACATGGATCTTGGGGGTACTTCTGGTATCTCCCCAGGGGAGTCAGTCCTCGTCTCGGGTCGGGGCATGCACGTGTGCTTTCCTCCCGAGCTGAAGCAGCAGTGTCACGCTTCCCTTTCGCGTGGAACAAGGGATCTGTGGCATTCCCTCGAGGCTTTTCCACGAGGTTTCCCACGAGGCTTTCCCACAGGGCTGTCTCACGTGCCACCATGGTGTGAGTCGATCCTCGGCTTGAAAGTCAAAACAGTGCAGGGAAAACAGGTTTTCCTGGAATGGACTGAGACATCTGGGGGACTCTGGGAATGGTGGCATGACCCTGGAGTTCTTCTCGCCTTTCCTGTGGAGAGCGCCTCCTCTTGAGATGCGACGGGAACGCCGGGAATTCTTTCCCGAGCACGCAGGGAAAGGTTCCCTCCTCTCGAGCTAGGAGGTGGAAACGGGGCTCCTCTGGATGTGGTCGGGGGCTCTTGTGCTTCCTCTCGAGTGGAGACGGGTATATCGGGGAACTTCTTGAGTTGGCAGCCAGGGTGTGAAGGACCCTTTGGAAGTTCCAGAGTTTAGGTGTGATTAGACTCTAGTTGCCTCAGCGGAAATAGGCCTCATCGAGCCTGGAGGGGAGAACCTCCTGGATTTTTTCGAGTTGCGGCAGGTGCTCTCGATCTTACGATGGGGACTACAGGGACCCGCTCTGGTGGCCTCAGGAAAGGCCAGTCCCCATGCGAGTTGCTCGGTGGCCTCTCGGGATTCCTCTCCCGTCGCATGCCGGGGCCTAAGACCTTGTGTGGAGTCAGTGCCGGAACCTGAGGATTCCTCTCCAGAGCGACATGGATCTTCGGGGACTTCTGTAGTCTCCCCAGAGGCGTAAGTCTCGTCTCGAGTGGGGGCATACACGTGCGCTTTCCTCCCGAGCTGTAGCAGCAGTGTCACGCTTCCCTTTTCGTGGATCAAGGGATCTGTGGCTTTCCCCTCTAGACTTTCCCATGAGGCTTTCGCACGAGGCTTTCCCACAGGGCTTTCCCACGTGCCACGGTGGGTGTGAGTCGATCCTCGGCTTGAAAGTCCAGGCAGTGCAGGGAAACCAGGTTCCCTGGAATGGACTGAGACATCTGGCGGACTCTGGCAATGGTGGCACGAACCTGGAGTTCCTCTCGGCTTTTCCTCCTTGAGAGCGGCCTCCTCTTGAGATGCGACGGGAACGCCGCGAATTCTTTCCCACCACGCAGGGAAAGGATCAAACCTCTCGAGTTAGGAGGCGGAAACGTGGCTCCTCTTGATGTGGGCGGCACTTTCCTGCTTCCTCTCGAGTGGAGACGGGTATGTCGGGGAACTTCTTGAGTTGCAGCAAGGGTGTGAAGGACCTTTGGAAGTTCCAAAGGTAAGGTGTGATTAGCCTCGAGATACCTCAGCGGAAATGAGCCTCATGTCCCTTGGAGGGGAGAACCTCCTGGATTTTCTCGAGTTGCGGCAGGTGCTCTCGACTTACGAAGGGGACCGCAGGGACCCACTCTGGTGGCCTCAGGAAAGGCCAGTCCCCATGCGAGTTGCTCGGGGCCTCTCGGGATTCCTCTCCCGTCGATGCCGGGGCCTAAGACCTTGTGTGGAGTCAGTGCCGGAACCTGAGGATTCCTCTCCAGTGCCGACATGGATCTTCGGGGACTTCTGGAGTCTCCCCAGAGGCGTAAGTCCTCGTCTCGAGTGGGGGCATGCACGTGCCCTTTCCTCCCGAGCTTAGCCAGCAGTGTCACGCTTCCCTTTCGTGGATCAAGGGATCTGTGGCTTTCCATCCTAGGACTTCCCATTGAGGCTTTCCCACGAGGCTTTTCCACAGGTGCTTCCCACGTGCCACGGTGGTGTGAGTCGATCCTCGGCTTTAAAGTCGAGGCAGTGAAGGGAAAACAGTTTTCCCAGGAATGGACTGAGACATCTGGGGGACTCAGGGAATGTTGGCACGACCCTGGAGTTCCTCTCGCCTTTCCTGTGGAGAGGCGCTCCTCTTGAGATGCGACGGGAACGCCGGGGGAATTCTTTCCCTACCACGCAGGGAAAGTATCCCTCCTCTCGAGCTAGCAGGCGGAAACGGGGCCACTCTGGATATGTGCGGGACTCTCGGATTCCTCTTGAGTGGAGACGGGTATGTCGGGGAACTTCTTGAGTTGCAGCAAGGGTGTGAAGGACCCTTTGGAAGTTCTAGAGTTAAAGTGTGATTACCCCCTAGTTGCCTCAACGGAAAAGGGCCTCATCTCGCCTGGAGGGGAGAACCTCCTGGATTTTCTCCGAGATGCGGCAGGTGCTCTCGACTTACGACGGGGACCTCAGGGACCCGCTCTGGTGGCCTCAGGAAATGCCAGTCCCCATGCGAGTTGCTCGGGGGCCTCTCGGGATTCCTCTCCCATCGATGCTGGGCCTAAGACCTTGTGTGGTGTCAGTGACGGAACCTGAGGATTCCTCTCCAGTGCAAACATGGATTTTAGGGTACTTCTGGAGTCTCCCCAGGGCAGTCAGTCCTCGTCTCGAGAGGGGGGCATGCACGTGGGCTTTCCTCCCTAGCTGTAGTAGCAGTGTCGTGCTTCCTTCGCGTGGATCAAGGGATCTGTGTCTTTCCCTCGAGGCTTTCCCACGAGGCTTTCCCACAGGGCTCTCCCAGGTGCCACCGAGATGTGAGTCGATCTTCGGCTTGAAAGTCGAGGCAGTGCAGGGAAAACAGATTTCCCTGGAATGGACTGAGACATCCAGGGGACTCTGGGAATGGTGGCACGACCCTGGAGTTCCTCTCGCCTTTCCTGTGGAGAGCACCTCCTCTTGAGATGCAACGGGAACGCCGGGAATTCTCTTCCCGACCACCGCTGGAAAGGATCCCCCCCCTCGAGCTAGGAGGCGGAAACGGGGCTCCTCTGGATGTGGGCGGGACTCTCGTGCTTCCTCTCGACTGGAGACGGGTATGTCGGGGAACTTCTTGAGTTGCAGCAGGGGTGTGAAGGACCCTTTGGAAGTTCCAGATGTTAGATGTGATTAGCCTCGAGACGCCTCAGCGGAAATGGGCCTCATCTCGAATGGAGGGGAGAACCTCCTGGATTTTCTCGAGTTGCGGCAGGTGCTCTCGACTTACGACGGGGACCTCAGGGACCCGATCTGGAGGCCTCAGGAAAGGCCATTCCCCATGCGAGTTGCTCGGGGGCCTCTCGGGATTCCTCTCCCCGTCGATGCCGGGGCCTAAGACCTTGTGTGGAGTCGGTGCGGGAACCTGAGGATGCCTCTCCAGTGCTGACATGGATCTTGGGGTACTTCTGGAGTCTCCCATGGAGTCAGTCCTCGTCTCGTGTGGGTGCATGCACGTGCGCTTTTCTCCCGAGCTGTAGCAGCAGTGTCACTCTTCCGTATGCCTGGATCAAGGGATCTGTGGCTTTCCCTCGAGGCTTTCCCCACGAGCTTTCACGAGGCTTTTCCCACAGGGGGCTGTCCCACGTGTCAGCGTGGTGTGAGTCGATCCTCGGCTTGAAAGTCGAGGCAGTGCAGGGAAAACAGGTTTCCCTGGAATGGACTGAAACATCTGGGGGACTCTGGGAATGGGGCCTGATACTGGAGTTCCTCTCGCCTTTCCTGTGGAGAGCGCCTACTCTTGAGATGAGACGGGAAGGCTCGGAATTCTTTCCCGACCACGCAGGAAAAGGATGCCTCTCTCGAGCTAGCAGGCGGAAACGGGGCCACTCTGGATATGGGCGGGACCCTCGGGTTCCTCTTGAGTGGAGACGGGTATGTCGGGGAACTTCTTGAGTTGCAGCAAGGGAGTGACGGACCCTTTGGAAGTTCCAGAGGTAAGGTGTGATTAGCCTCGA
>NW_017197764.1:0-7932 GCF_001704415.2 Capra hircus
TTTTTGCTCTGCTTTTCCACTTCTGACATTTTCTGGAAAAAGTCAATTCAGGGCTTTAATCTTCAGCATTTGAAAGAGTGTTTCAATCCAAAAACCCCTCTGAATGCTTTCTAGCCTGCCTGCAGGACTCGTACAGCTGGCATGTGATTGTTTGAGGCCTCCTTTCCCCAGGAGGCACAGGAAGCTTAAAGCATCCTAGGAATTAGGGGCATCCGAGGAGTCAAAATCTTTTATAATAGGACTGATTAAAAGTTTCATTTTTGGGTCAATGCTTGCTGCTAAATTTTCATATCCTTTATTTTTAGATAGAGTTGGTATATTAAAAAAACAAGTAGTAGACCTGGTATTAGGAACATTAGATCTTTGAGTTAAGTACCTTCTTTGTTATAACCCACTGCACCTTTGTTTTATAGAGATGTAACTTTAATGCTTTAAGGAAATGCAGATTAAAGAAAAACACTTCAGAGGAAAACAAAATTAACATTCATTAAGGAAGAGAGCCAAAAAGTGTTTAACAAGCCTCTTGGCCAGAAGATAATGTAAATCACCAGAGACCTTTTGTATACAAAATGATGTACAGAAAGAGTCTGGGTGCAAACGCTACATAATTTTGTGTTACCCATTGAACTCCATGTTTTATCAAAAGTATAAAAGGCTTTATGAACAATAAAGGATGGGCCAGTTTCTCGGACCAGTTTCTCGAACTAGTCTCTCGGCCTGGTTTCTTGAGACTCAGGCTCCCCCCGTGTCTTTTTCTCTCTTCTTCTTCTCTCCCTTTCCTTCTCTCTGCTTTTTACTTTAACTTCAGGCTGAATCTCCACCAGGGCGCGGAGGCTCGCCAGGTCTACTTACTTGCCTGGCTGTTAAGACCTGCACGAAAGGAGCTTAAGGTGAGGCACCCTTAGATATTCAAGCAGGGCTGGTGGCCCAACGTAGATGTTGAAAATTCTTTGTCTGGAATTTTATTGGCCTTCCACGTAAACCAAGATATTCAGCCCTTTTCCTCCAGTTAATCTTCTTACTACACTATAATTTCTTAATCTAATCTTACATTAATAAAATAAAAAAGACTTTCCACGACAACGCGCATCCGTCGAATTCCCTGGATCCAGCGGGGCTGGACCCGCAGACTGAGATATCGGGGACACTTGGAATGGTGGCATGACCCTGGAGTTCACCGCCTTTCCTGTGGAGAGCGCCTCCTCATGAGATGCGACGGAACACCGGGAATTCTTTCCCGAACATGCAGGGAAAGGATACCTGACCTCGAGGTATGAGGCGGAAACGGGGCTCCTCTGGAGTTGGCGGGATTCTCGTGCTTCCTCTCGAGTGGAGTCAGGTATGTCGGGAACTTCTTGAGTTGCAGCAAGGTGTGAAGGACCCTTTGGAAGTTCCAGATGTTAGGTATGGTTAGCCTCGAGACGCCTCAGAGGAAAAGGGCCTCATCTCGCCTGGAGGGGAGAACCTCCTGGATTTTCTCGAGTTGCGGCAGGTGCTCTTGACTTACTACGGACCTCAGGGAACCGCTCTGGTGGCCTCAGGAAAGGCCAGTCCCCCATGCGAGTTGCTCTGGGCCTCTCGGGATTCTCTCCCGTCGATGCCGGGGCCTAAGACCCTGTGTGGAGTCGGTGCCGAAACTGAGGTTTCCTCTCCAGTGCTTGACATGGATCTTGGGTACTTCTGAAGTCTCCCCAGGGGAGTTAGTCGTCGTCTTGTGGGGGCATGAACGTGCGCTTTCCTCCCGAGCTGTAGCAGCAGTGCAACGCTTCCTTCGCGTGGATCAAGGGATCTGTGGCTTTCCCTCGAGGCTCTCCCACGAGCTTCCCACAGTGCTGTCCCACGTGCCATCGTGGTGTGAGTCGATCCTCGGCTAGAAATTCGAGGCAGTGCAGGGAAATCAGGTTTCCCTGAAATGGACTAAGACATCTGGGGGACTCTGGGAATGGTGGCACGACCCTGGAGTTCCTCTCGCCTTTCCTGTGGAGAGCGCCTCCTCTTGAGATGCGACAGGAACGCCCGGAATTCTTTCCCGACCACGCAGGGAAAGGATCCTTCCTCTCGAGCTAGGAGGCGGAAACGGGGCTCCTCTGGATGTGGGCGGTCTCTGGTGCTTTCCTCTCGAGTGGAGACGGTATGTCGGGGAACTTCTTGAGTTGCAGCAAGGGTGTGAAGGGTCCCTTTGGAAGTTCCAAAGGTTAGGTGTGATTAGCCTCGAGACGCCTCAGCAGAAATGGGCCTCATCTCGCCTGGAGGGGAGAACCTCCTGGATGTTCTCAAGTTTTGGAATGTGCTCTCGACTTACGACGGGGACCTCAGGGACCGCTCTGGTGGCCTCAGGAAAGGCCAGTCCCAAGCGAGTTGCTCTCGGGGCCTCTCGGGATTCTTCTCCCGTCGATGCGGGGCCTAAAACCTTGTGTGGAGACGGTGCCGGAACCTGAGGATTCCTCTCCAGTGCTGACATGGATCTTGGGGTATTTCTGGAGTCTCCCCAGGGAGTCAGTCCTCGTCTCGAGTGGGGGCATGCACGTGCGCTTTCCTCCCGAGCTGTAGCAGCAGTGTCACGCTTCCCTTCGCCTGGATCAAGGGATCTGTGCCTTTCCCTTGAGGCTCTCCCACGAGGCTTTCCCAGAAGGCTTTCTCACAGGGCTGTCCCACGTGCCACCGTGTGTGAGTCGATCCTCGGCTTGAAAGTCGCGAAAATCGAGGGAAAACAGATTTCCCTGGAATGGACTTAGACATCTGCGGGACTCTCTGGAATGGTGGCAAACCGGGAGTTCCTCTCCCCTTCCAGTGGAGAGCGCCTCCTCTTGAGATGCGACGGGAATGGCCGGGAATTCTTTCCCGACCACGCAGGGAAAGGATCCCTCCTCTCGAGCTAGGAGGCGGAAACGGGGCTCCTCTGGATGTGCGGGCTCTCGTGCTTACTCTGGAGTAGAGACGGGAATGTCGGGGAACTTCTTGAGTTGCAGCAAGGGTGTGAAGGACCCTTTGGAAGTTCCAGAGGTTAGGTGTGATTAGCCTCGAGACGCCTCAGCGGAAATGGGCCTCATCTCGCCTGGAGGGACAACCTCCTGGATTGTTTCTAGTTGCGGCAGGTCCTCTCGTCTTACGACGGAGACCTCAGGGACCCGCTCTGGGGCCTCAGGAAAGGCCAGTCCCCATGCGAGTTGCTGGGGCCTCTCGGGATTTCTCTGCCGTCCATGCCGGGGCTTAAGACCTTGTGTGGAGTCGGAGCCGGAACGTGAGGATTACTCTCCAGTGCTGACATGGATCTTGGGGTACCTCCGGAGTCTCCCAGGGGAGTCAGTCCTCGTCTCAAGTAGGGGCATGCACGTGTGCTTTCCTCCCGAATTGCAGCAGCAGTGTCACGCTTCCCTTCCGAGGATCAAGGGATCAGTGGCTTCCTCGGGCTTTCCCATGAGGCTTTCACACGAGGCTTTCCCACAGGGCTGTCCCACGTGCCACCGTGTGTGTGAGTCGATCCTCGGCTTGAAAGTTGAGGCAGTGCAGGGAAAACAGGTTTCCCTGGAATGGACTGAGATATCTGGGCACTCTGGGAATGGTGCACCACCCTGGAGTTCCTCTCGCCTTTCCTGTGGAGAGCGCCTCCTCTTGAGTTGCGACGGGAACGCCGGGAATTCTTTCCCGACCACGCAGGGAAAGATCCCTCCTCTCGAGCTAGGAGGCGGAAACGGGCCTCCTCTGGATGAGGGAGGGACTCTCGTGCTTCGTCTCGAGTGGAGACGGGTATGTCGGGGAACTTCTTGACTTGCAGCAAGGGTGTGAAGGACCCTTTTGGAAGTTCCAGAGGTTAGGTGTGATTAGCCTCGAGACGCTGCTGCGGAAATGGGCCTAATCTCGCTTGGAGGGAGAACCTCCTGGATTTTCTCGAGTTGCGGCAGGTGCTCTCGACTTATGATGGTGACCTCAGTGACCCGCTCTGGTGGCCTCAGGAAAGGCCAGTCCCCAGCGAATTGGTCGACGGCATCTCGGGATTCCTCTCCTGTCGATGCCGGGCCTAAGACCTTGTGTGGAGTCGGTGCCGGAACCTGAGGTTTCCTCTCCGGTGCTGACATGGATCTTAGGGTATTTCTGGAGTCTCCCCAGGGAGTCAGTCCTCGTCTCGTATTGGGGCATGCACGTGCGATTTCCTCTCGAGCTGTAGCAGCAGTGTCACGCTTCCCTTCGCGTGGAACAAGGGATCTGTGCCTTTCCTCAAGGCTTGCCCAGGAGGCTTTCCCACAGGGCTGTCCCACGAGCCACCATGGTGTGAGTCAATCCTCGGCTTGAAAGTCGAGGCAGTGCAGGGAAAACAGGTTTCCCTGGAGTGGACTGAGACATCTGGGGACTCTGGAATGGTGGCACGACCCTGGAGTTCCTCTCGCCTTTCCTGTGGAGAGCGCCTCCTCTTGAGATGCGACGGAAACGCCGGGAATTCTTTCCCGACCACGCAGGGAAGGATCCCTCCTCTCGAGCTAGGAGGCGGAAACGGGGCTCCTCTGGATGAGGGGGACTCTCGTGCTTCCTCTCGAGTGGAGACGGGCATGTCATGGAACTTCTTGAGTTGCAGCAAGGGTGTGAAGGACCCTTTGGAAGTTCCAGAGGTTAGGTGTGATTAGCCTCGAGACGCCTCAGCGGAAATGGGCCTCATCTCGCCTGGAGGGGGAACCTCCTGGATTTTCTCGAGTTGCGGCAGGTGCTCTCAACTTACGCCGGGGACCTCAGGGACCCGCCTTGGTGGCCTCAGGAAAGGCCAGTCCCCATGCGAGTTGCTCGGGGCCTCTCGGATTCCTCTCCCGTCGATGCCAGGGCCTAAGACTGCCGGGAGCCAGCGTGAGGAAGCCCGCCCGTGACAAGGTCATGAGGAAGGAAGCTGACATACGCAAGGCGTGCTCAGACTTCAGGGACCCCTCTGGAAATTTTTAAGCATGTACCCCAACAAAAATCTGCCGGTTTTTGTGCTCTGCTTTTCACTCTTCTGACCTTTTCTGGAAAAAGTCAATTCAGCGCGTTAGTCTTCTGCATTTTAAAGAGTGTTTCAATCCAAAAAACCCTCTGATGGCTTTCTAGCCTGCCTGTAGGACTCGTACAGCTGCGCTTGATTGTTTGAGGCCTCCTGACCGCAGGAGGCACAGGAAGCTTAAAACATCCTACGAATGCAGGAGCTTTCGAGGAGTCAAAATCTTTAGAATAGGACTGATTAAAAGTTTCATTTTTTGGGTCAATGCTTGCTGCCAAATTTTCATATCCTTTATTTTTAGATATAGTTGGTATATAGAAAAACAAGTAGTAGACCTGGTATTAGCAACATTAGATCTTTGAGTTAAGTACATTCTTTGTTATAACCCACTGCACCTTTGTTCTATATAGATGTAACTTTAATGCTTTAAGGAGATGCAGATTAAAGAAAAACACTTCAGGGGAAACAAAATTAACATTCATTAAGGAAGAGAGCCAAAAAGTGTTAACAAGCTTCTTGGCCAGAAGATAATGTAAATCACCTGAGACCTTTTGTATACAAAATGATATACAGAAAGAATCTGGGTTGTGAACGCTACATAATTTTGTGTTATCCATTGATCTTGTTTTATCAAAAGTATAAAAGCCTTCTGAACAATAAAGGAGGAGGCCAGGGCCGGGGGCCAGTTTCTCGGACCAGCTTCTCGAACTAGTCTCTCAGCCTGGTTTCTTGGACTCTGGCTCCCCCCGTGTCTTTCTCTCTCTTTCTTCTTCTCTACCTTTCCTTCTCTCTGCTCTTTACTTTAACTTCAGGCTGAATCTCCACCTGGAGTGCGGAGGCTCGCCAGGTCTACTTACTTGCCCTGGCTGTAAGACCCGCACGAAAGGGAGCTTAAGGCGAGGCACCCTTAGATATTCAAGCGGGCGCCGGTGGCCCAACGTAGGTGGTGCAAATTCCTTGTCTGGAATTTTATTGGCCTTCCGAGTAAACCAAGCTATTCAGCCCTCTTCCTCCACTTAATCTTCTTACCACACTATAGTTTCCTAATCTAATCTTACATTAATAAATAAACAAGACTTTCCATGACAACCCATCCACCCTTCGAATTCCCTGGATGCACCGGGGCTGGACCCGGCATAAGACCTTGTGTGGAGTCGGTGCCGGAAACTGAGGATTCCTCTCCAGTGCTGACATGGATCTTGGGATACTTCTGGAGTCTCCCCAGGGTAGTCAGTCTTTGTCGCGAGGGGGCATGCACGTGCCCTTTCCTCCCGAGCTGTAGCAGCAGTGTCACGCTTCCCTTCGCGGGGATCAAGGATCTGTGGCTTTCCCTCGAGGCTTGCCCACGAGGCTTTCGCACAGGGCTGTCCCACGTGCCACCATGGTGTGAGTCGATCCTCGGCTTGAAAGTCGTGGCAGTGCAGGAAAACAGGTTTCCTGGAATGGACTGAAATATCTGGGGACTCTGGGAATGGTGGCACGACCCTGGAGTACCTCTCGCCCTTCCTGTGGAGAGCCCCTCCCCTTGAGATGCGACGGGAACGCCGGGAATTCTTTCCCGACCACGCAGGAAAGGATCCCTGCTCTCGAGCTAGGAGGCGGAAACGGGGCTCCTCTGGATGAGGGAGGGACTCTCCTGATTCCTCTCGAGTGGAGACAGGTATGTCGGGGAACTTCTTGAGTTGCAGCAAGGGTGTGAAGGACCCTTTGTTAGTTCCAGAGGTTAGGTGTGATTAGCCTCGAGACGCCTCAGCGGAAATGGGGCTCATCTCGCCTGGAGGGAGAACCTCCTGGATTTTCTCGAGTTGCGGCAGGTGCTCTCGACTTACGACGGGACCTCAGGGACCCGCTCTGGTGGCCTCAGGAAAGGGCAGTCCCATGCGAGTTGCTCGGGGCCTCTCGGGATTCCTCTCCGTCGATGCCGGGCCTAAGACCTTGTGTGGAGTCGGTACCGGAACCTGAGCATTCCTCCCCAGTGCTGACATGGACCTTGGGGCACTTCTGGAGTATCTCCAGGGGATTCAGTCCTCGTCTCGAGTTGAGGCTTGCACGTGCGCTTCCTCCCGAGCTTTAGCAGCAGTGTCACGCTTCCCTTCACGTGGATTAAGGGATCTGTGGCTTTCCCTCGAGGCTTTCCACGAGGCTTTCCCACGAGGCTCTCCACAGGCTGTCTACATGCCACCGTGGTGTGTGTCGATCCTCGGCTTGAAAGTCGAGCAGTGCAGGGAAAACAGGTTTCCCTGGAATGGACTGAGACATCTGGGGACTCTGGGAATGGTGGCACGACCCTGGAGTTCCTCTCGCCTTTCATGTCAAGAGCGCCTCCTCTTGAGATGCGATGGAACGCCGGGAATTCTTTACAGATCACGCAGGGAAAGGATCCTCCTCTCGAGCTAGGAGGCGGAAACGGGGCTGCTCTGCATGTGGGCGGACTGTCGTGCTTCGTCTCGAGTCGAGACGGATATGTCGGGGAACTTCTTTAGTTGCAGCAAGGGTGTGAAGGACCCTTTGGAAGTTCCAGAGGTTAGGTGTGAATCGCCTCGAGACGCCTCAGCGGAAATGGCCTCATCTCGCCTGGAGGGAGAACCTCCTGGATTTTCTCGAGTTGCGGCAGGTGCTCTCGACTTACGACGGGGACCTCAGGGACCCGCTCTGGTGGCCTCAGGAAGGCCAGTCCCCATGCGAGATGTTCGGGGCCTCTCGGTATTCCTCTCCCGTCGATGTCGGGACCTAAAACCTTGTGTGGAGTCGGTGCCAGAACCTGAGGATTCCTCTCCAGTGCTGACATGGATCTTGGGTACTTCTGAAGTCTCCCCAGGGGAGTCAGTTTTCGTCTCCAGTAGGGCATGGACGTGCACTTTCTTCCCCAGCTGTAGCCGCAGTGTCACGCTTCCCTTCCCATGGATCAAGGGATCTCTGGCTTTCCCTCGAGCTTCCAACGAGGCTTTCCACAGGCTCTCCCACAAGGCTGT
>NW_017197765.1:0-7932 GCF_001704415.2 Capra hircus
TCGCATCTCAAGAGGAGGCGCTCTCCACAGGAAGTTGAGAGGAACTCCAGGGTTGTGCCACCATTCCAGAGTCCCCCAGATGTCTCAGTCCATTCCAGGGAAACCTGTTTTCCCTGCTGCACTGTCCCGACTTTTAGCCGGGGTTGGACTCACACCACGGTGGCACGTGGGACAGCACGTGGGAAAGGAAAGCCTTGATGGAAAGCCACAGATCCCTTGATCCACACGAAGGGAAGCGCGACACTGCTGCTACAGCTCGGTAGGAAAGTGCACGTGCATGCCCCCACTCGAGACGAGGACTGACTCCCCTGGGGAGACTCCAGAAGTACCCCAAGATCCATGTCAGCACTGGAGAGGAATCCTCAGGTTCCGGCACCGACTCCACACAAGATCTTAGGCCCCTGCATCGACGGGAGAGGAATCCCGAGAGGGCCTCGAGCAACTCGCATGGGGACTGGCCTTTCCTGACGCCACCACAGCGGGTCCCTGAGGTTCCCGTCGTAAGTCGAGAGCACCTGCCGCAACTCGAGAAAATCCAGGAGGTTCTGCCCTCCAGGCGAGATGAGGCCCATTTCCGCTGAGGCGTCCTGAGGCTAATCACACCTAAACTCTGGAACTTCCAAAGGGTCCTTCACACCCTTACTGCAACTCAAGAAGTTCCTCGAAAAACCGGTCTCCACTCGAGAGAAGCACGAGATTCCGCCACATCCAGCAGAGACCCGTTTCCGCCTCCTAGCTCGAGAGAGGATCCTTTCCCTGCGTGGTCGGAAAAATTCCCGGCGTTCCCTCGATCTCAAGAGGAGGCGCTCTCCACAGGAAGTCGAGAGAACTCCAGGTGTGTCCAATTCCCAGAGTCCCCAGATGTCTCAGTCCATTCCAGGGAAACTGTTTTCCCTGCACTGCCCGACTTTCAGCGAGGTTGACTCACACCACGGTGGCACGTGGGACAGCCTGTGGGAAAGCCTCGTGGGAAAGCCTTGAGGAAGCCACAGATCCTTGATCCACCGAAGGGAAGCGCGACACTGCTGCTACAGCTCGGAGGAAAGGCACGTGCATGCCCCCACTCGAGACGAGGACTGACTCCCCTGGGGAGACTCCAGAAGTACCCAAGATCCATGTCAGCACTGGAGAGGAATCCTCAGGTTCCGGCACCGACTCCACACAAGATCTTAGGCCCCGCATCGACGGAGAGGAATCCCGAGAGGCCCGAGCAACTCGCATGGGGACTGGCCTTTCCTGAGCCACCACAGCGGGTCCCTGAGGTCCCGTCGTAAGTCGAGAGCACCTGCCGCAACTCGAGAAAATCCAGAAGGTTCTCCCCTCCAGGCGAGATGAGGCCATTTCCACTGAGGCGTCTGAGGCTAATCACATCTAAATCTGGAACTTCCAAAGGGTCCTTCACTCCTTACTGCAATCAAGAAGTTCCTCGACAAACCGTCTCCGCTCGAGAGGAAGCACGAGATTCCCGCCCACATCCAGCAGAGACCGTTTCCGCTCCTAGCTCGAGAGTAGGATCCTTTCCCTGCTGGTCGGGGAAAGAATTCCCGCTTCCGTCGCATTCAAGAGGAGGCGCTCTCCACAGGAAAGGCGAGAGGAACTCCAGGGTTGTGCCACATTCCCAGAGTCCCCCAGATGTCTCAGTCCATTCCAGGGAAACCTGTTTTCCCTGCACTGCCTCGACTTTCAATCCAGGATCGACTCACCACGTGCACGTGGACAGCCCTGTGGGAAAGCCTCGTGGGAAAGCCTCGTGGGAAAGCCTCGAGGGAAAGCCACAGATTCCTTGATCCACGCGAAGGAAGGCGACACTGCTGCTACAGCTCGGAAGGAAAGGCACGTGCATGCCCCCACTCGAGACGAGGACTGACTCCCCTGGGGAGACTCCAGAAGTACCCCAAGGACCATGTCAGCACTGGAGAGGAATCCTCAGGTTCCGGCACGACTCCACACAAGGTCTTAGGCCCCGCATCGACGGAGAGGAACCCGAGAGGCCCCGAGCAACTCGCATGGGGACTGGCCTTTCCTGAGGCCACCAGAGCGGGTCCCTGAGGTCCCCGTCGTAAGTCGAGAGCACCTGCCGCAACTCGAGAAAATCCAGGAGGTTCTCCCTCCAGGCGAGATGAGGCCCATTTCCACTGAGGCGTCTGGAGGCTAATCACACTAAACTCTGGAACTTCCAAAGGGTCCTTCACACCTTACTGCAACTCAAGAAGTTCCCGACAACCCGTCTCCACTCGAGAGGAAGCACGAGAGTCCCGCCCACACCAGAGAGCCCGTTTCCGCCTCCTAGCTCGAGAGGAGGATCCTTTCCCTGCGTGGTCGGGAAAGAATTCCGGCCTTCCGTCGCATCTCAAGGAGGCGCTCTCCACAGGAAAGGCGAGAGAACTCCAGTGTCTGTCAATTCCCAGAGTCCCCCAGAGTCTCAGTCCATTCCAGGGAAACTGTTTTCCCTGCACTGCCTCGACTTTCAAGTCGAGGATCGACCACACCACAGGTGGCACGTGGACAGCCCTGTGGAAAGCCTCGTGGGAAAGCCTCTGGGAAAGCCTCGAGGGAAGCCCTGATCCCTTGATCCACGCGAAGGGAAGCGTGACACTGCTGCTACAGCTCGGAGGAAGGCACTGCATGCCCACTCGAGACGAGGACTGACTCCCCTGGGGAGACTCCAGAAGTACCCAGTCCTGTCGCACTGGGAGGAATCCTCAGTTCGCACATTCCAACAAGGCTTAGCCCGGTTCGAGGTCGAAGGCGAATCCGCAGACGTCGACCTGCTCAGGCGGATCTCGCTGAGGAGACCCTTTCTGATGGCAGCTCGAGAGCCTCGGACCTTGAGGACCTCATGCGTTCGTGACAGCCGGCCTAAGACCTTGTGTGAATCGGTGCCGGAACCTGAGATCCTCTCCAGTGCTGACATGGACTTGGGTACTTCTGGAGTCTCCCCAGGGAGTCAGTCCTCGTCTCGAGTGGGCATGCAAGTGCGCTTTCCTCCGAGCTGTAGCAGCAGTGTCACGCTCCCTTCGCGTGGATCAAGGATCAGGGCTTTCCTCGAGGCTTTCCATGAGGCTTTCCCACGAGGCTTTCCCACAGGGCTGTCCCACGTGCCACCTTGGTGTGGTCGATCCTCGACTTGAAGTCGAGGCAGTGCAGGGAAAACAGTTTCCCTGGAATGGACTGAGACATCTGGAGGACTCTGGGAATTGCAGACCCTGGAGTTCTCTCGCTTTCCTGTGGAGAGCGCCTCCATTGAGATGCGACGGAAGCCGGGAATTCTTTCCGACCACGCAGGAAAGGACCCTCCTCTCGAGCTAGGAGGCGGAAACGGGGCTCCTCTGGTTGTGGGCGGGACTCTCGTGCTTCTCTCGAGTGGAGTCGGTATGTCGGGAACTTCTTGAGTTGCAGCAAGGGTGAAGGACCCTTTGGAAGTTCAGAGTTTAGTGTGATTAGCCTCAAGACGCCTCAGTGGAAATGGGCCTCATCTCGATGGAGGGAGAACCTCTGGATTTTCTCGAGTTGCGGCAGGTGCTCTCGACTTACGACGGGACATCAGGGACCCGCTCTGGTGGCCTCAGGAAAGGCCAGTCCCCTTGCGAGTTGCTCGGGACCTCTCGGGTTTCTGCTCCCGTCGAGCTGGGGCCTAAAACCTTGTGTGGAGTCAGTGCCGGAACCTGAGGATTCCTCTGCAGTGCTGACATGGTCCTTGGGGTACTTCTGGAGTCTCCCCAGGGGAGTCAGTCCTCGTCTCGAGTGGGGACATGCACGTGCCCTTTCCTTCCGAGCTGTAGCAGCAGTGTCGCACTTCCCTTCGCGGTGGATCAAGGAATCTGTGGCTTCCCTCGAGGCTTTTTCCCACGAGGCTTTCCCACAGGGCTGTCCCACGTGCCACTGTGGTGAGAGTCGATCCTTGGATTGAAAGTCGAGGCAGTGCAGGGAAAACAGGTTTCCCTGGAATGGACTGAGACATGTGGGGGACTCTGGAATGGTGGCACAACCCTGGAGTTCCTCTCCGCCTTTCCTGTGGAGAGCGCCTCCTCTTGAAATGCGACAGGAATGCTGGGAATTCTTTCCCGACCACGCAGGGAAAGGATCCCTACTCTCGAGCTAGGAGGCGGAAACGGGGTCTCTGCTGGATGTGGGCGGGAATCTCGTGCTTCCTCTCGAGCGGAGACCGGTTTGTCGAGGAACTTCTTGAGTTGCAGTAAAGGAGTGAATGACCCTTTGGAAGTTCCAGATGTTAGATGTGATTAGCCTCCAGACGCCTCAGTGGAAATGGGCCTCATCTCGCCTGGAGGGGAGAACCTTCTGGATTTTCTCGAGTTGCGGCAGGTGCTCTCGACTTACGACTGGGACCTCAGGGACCCGCTCTGGTGGCCTCAGGAAAGGCCAGTCCCCATGCGAGATGCTCGGGGCCTCTCGGGATTCCTCTCCCGTCGAAGCGGGAGCCTAAGACCTTGTGTGGAATCGGTGCCGGAACCTGAGGTATTCCTCTCCAGTGCTGACATGGATCTTGGGGTACTTCTGGAGTCTCCCCAGGGGAGTCAGTCCTCGTCTCGAGTGGGGGCATGCAGGTGCGCTTTCCTCCCGAGCTGTAACAGCAGTGTCGCGCTTCCCTTGGCGTGGATCAAGGGATCTGGGGCTTTCCCTCGAGGCTTTCCCACGAGGTTTTCCCACGAGGCTTTCCCACAGGGCTGTCCCACGTGCCACCTTGGTGTGCGTCGATCCTCGACTTGAAAGTCGAGGCAGTGCAGGGAAAACAGTTTCCCTGGAATGGACTGAGACTTCTGCAGGACTCTGGGAATATTGACATGACACTGGAGTTCGTCTCGACTTTCCTGTGGAGAGCGCCTCCTCTTGAGATGCGAGCGGAACGCCGGGAATTTTTTTCCGACCAGGCAGGGAAAGGATCCCTCCTCTCGAGCTAGGAGGCGGAAACGGGTCTCCGCTGGATGTGGGCGGGACTCTCGTGCTTCCTCTCGAGTGGAGACCGGTTTTTCGAGGAACTTCTTGAGTTGCAGTAAGGGTGTGAAGGACCCTTTGGAAGTTCCAGAGTTTAGGTGTGATTAGCCTCAGGACGCCTCAGCGGAAATGGGCCTCATCTCGCCTGGAGGGCAGAACCTCCTGGATTTTCTCGAGTTGCGGCAGGTGCTCTCGACTTACGACGGGAACCTCAGGGACCCGCTGTGGTGGCGTCAGGAAAGGCCAGTCCCCATGCGAGTTGCTCGAGGCCCTCTCGGGATTCCTCTCCCGTCGATGCAGGGGCCTAAGATCTTGTGTGGAGTCGGTGCCGGAACCTGAGGATTCCTCTCCAGTGCTGACATGGATCTTGGGTACTTCTGGAGTCTCCCCAGGGGAGTCAGTCCTCGTCTCGAGTGGGGGCATGCACGTGCACTTTCCTACCGAGCTGTAGCAGCAGTGTCGCGCTTCCCTTCGTGTGGATCAAGGGATCTGTGGCTTTCCATCAAGGCTTTCCCACGAGGCTTTCCCACAGTGCTGTCCCACGTGCCACCGTGGTGTGAGTCCAACCCCGGCTAGAAAGTCGGGACAGTGCAGGGAAAACAGGTTTCCCTGGAATGGACTGAGACATCTGGGGGACTCTGGGAATGGTGGCACAACCCTGGAGTTCCTCTCAACATTCCTGTGGAGAGCGCCTCCTCTTGAGATGCGAAGGGAACGCCGGGAATTCTTTCCCGACCACGCAGGGAAAGGATCCCTACTCTCGAGCTAGGAGGCGGAAACGGGTCTCTGCTGGATGTGGGCGGGAATCTCGTGCTTCCTCTCGAGTCGAGACCGATTTGTCGAGGAACTTCTTGAGTTGCAGTAAAGGAGTGAAAGACCCTTTGGAAGTTCCAGATGTTAGATGCGATTAGCCTCCAGACGCCTCAGCGGAAATGGGCCTCATCTCGCCTGGAGGGGAGAACCTCCTGGATTTTCTCGAGTTGCGGCAGGTGCTCTCGACTTACGACTGGGACCTCAGGGACCCGCTCTGGTGGCCTCAGGAAAGGCCAGTCCCCATGCGAGATGCTCGGGGCCTCTCGGGATTCCTCTCCCGTCGAAGCCGGGGCCTAAGACCTTGTGTGGAATCGGTGCCGGAACCTGAGGATTCCTCTCCAGTGCTGACATGGATCTTGGGGTACTTCTGGAGTCTCCCCAGGGGAGTCAGTCCTCGTCTCGAGTGGGGGCATGCAAGTGCGCTTTCCTCCCGAGCTGTAGCAGCAGTGTCACGCTTCCTTCGCGTGGATCAAGGGATCAGGGGCTTTCCCTCGAGGCTTTCCCATGAGGCTTTCCCACGAGGCTTTCCCACAGGGCTGTCCCACGTGCCACCGTGGTGTGAGTCGATCCTCGGCTTGAAAGTCGAGGCAGTGTAGGGAAAACAGGTTTCCCTGGAATGGACTGAGACATCTGGGGGACTCTGGGAATGTGGCACGACCCTGGAGTTCCTCTCGCCTTTCCTGTGGAGAGCGCCTCCAATTGAGATGCGACGGGAAGGCCGGGAATTCTTTCCCGACCACGCAGGGAAAGGATCCCTCCTCTCGAGCTAGGAGGCGGAAACGGGGCTCCTCTGGTTGTGGGCGGGACTCTCGTGCTTCCTCTCGAGTGGAGTCGGGTATGTCGGGGAACTTCCTTGAGTTGCAGCAAGGGTGTGAAGGACCCTTTGGAAGTTCCAGAGTTTAGGTGTGATTAGCCTCAGACGCCTCAGTGGAAATGGGCCTCATCTCGAATGGAGGGGAGAACCTCCTGGATTTTCTCGAGTTGCGGCAGGTGCTCTCGACTTACGACGGGACATCAGGGACCCGCTCTGGTGGCCTCAGGAAAGGCCAGTCCCCTTGCGAGTTGCTCGGGGACCTCTCGGTTTCTGCTCCCGTCGATGCTGGGCCTAAAACCTTGTGTGGAGTCAGTGCCGGAACCTGAGGATTCCTCTCAGTGCTGACATGGTGCTTGGGGTACTTCTGGAGTCTCCCAGGGGAGTCAGTCCTCGTCTCGAGTGGGGACATGCACGTGCGCTTTCCTTCCGAGCTGTAGCAGCAGTGTCGCACTTCCCTTCGCGTGGATCAAGGAATCTGTGGCTTTCCCTCGAGGCTTTCCCACGAGGCTTTCCACGAGGCTTTCCCACAGGGCTGTCCCACGTGCCACTGTGGTGAGAGTCGATCCTTGGATTGAAAGTCGAGGCAGTGCAGGGAAAACAGGTTTCCCTGGAATGGACTGAGACATGTGGGGGACTCTGGGAATGGTGGCACAACCCTGGAGTTCCTCTCGCCTTTCCTGTGGAGAGCGCCTCCTCTTGAAATGCGACAGGAATGCTGGGAATTCTTTCCCGACCACGCAGGGAAAGGATCCCTACTCTCGAGCTAGAGGCGGAAACGGGTCTCTGCTGGATGTGGGCGGGAATCTCGTGCTTCCTCTCGAGCGGAGACCGGTTTGTCGAGGAACTTCTTGAGTTGCAGTAAAGGAGTGAATGACCCTTTGGAAGTTCCAGATGTTAGATGTGATTAGCCTCCAGACGCCTCAGCGGAAATGGGCCTCATCTCGCCTGGAGGGGAGAACCTCTGGATTTTCTCGAGTTGCGGCAGGTGCTCTCGACTTACGACTGGGACCTCAGGGACCCGCTCTGGTGGCCTCAGGAAAGGCCAGTCCCCATGCGAGATGCTCGGGGGCCTCTCGGGATTCCTCTCCCGTCGAAGCCGGGCCTAAGACCTTGTGTGGAATCGGTGCCGGAACCTGAGATTCCTCTCCAGTGCTGACATGGATCTTGGGGTACTTCTGGAGTCTCCCCAGGGGAGTCAGTCCTCGTCTCGAGTGGGGGCATGCAGGTGCGCTTTCCTCCCGAGCTGTAACAGCAGTGTCGCGCTTCCCTTGGCGTGGATCAAGGGGGGGGAGGCTCCAAGGTAGGGCTGTCCACGTTCCCCACGAGGCTTTCCCACAGGGCTGTCCACGTGC
>NW_017197766.1:0-7932 GCF_001704415.2 Capra hircus
CCCCATCACCATTTCTCTTGGAGAAGGAGTTAACTTGCAGCTCCAGTTAATAATAATTCCGGGCGTGACAGGAGTGTTTCAACTTACAAACTCCTCTGAAGGTTCTCTAGCCTGCCTGAGCAGATTTGTCCAGCCAGATGAGACTTTTTACAGCCTCCCAACCGTGAGAGGCACGAGATGATTTTAAAACTTTCTAAATACAGACTCTTTTGAGAAGTTAGGAAATTACTAGTATAGTATTAGTGGGTTGATTAGAAATTATATTGGTGAAGGGTTTTTCATTTGTTGAGCCAATATTTGCTGCTAAATCTCCATATTCCCTGCCCTTATAGTGAATATAACTAGCATATAGGAGAAATAAGTATTAACCTTTAAGATTAATCATGTTAAACCTTAGGCTAAGTAAATTCCTTTCTTGATTGTAACCCACTACAACCTCACCCTATAGGAATGCAACTTTATGTGGTACCTCAGAAAAAACACCCTTGGAAAAAATAAGTTTTCGGTTGACTGACCATTATCACAAAGGGCCATAAAATGTCAGTAGGCCTCATGGCCAGAAGATGATGCAAAACCCCTAAGACCTTTGTATAATTTTATATGAAGCACCTGATTGTGACAAGGGTGAGGTCTGCTGACCCCGCAGTGGTCTGACCTCTGAGGAGCCAAACCCCAGCTGTGAGGAGAGCCCTGAAAACACATTCTCTCACCTGCCTTTCCTTCCTCCAAGATAGATAGCTTTCCCAGTCTCTTGTGTGCTGAGAGTCACACAGGGCTGGAATGTACTTGCTTTAATGTTGTTATTCAGTAGCAATTGCCCCTGAGGCCCTGCACCTAGGTTGGGCTCCCACACTCACAGGCAAATCAAAGTGACCTCCAAATGAGTAAGCTCTTTGCATCAAGTGGCCAAAGTATTGGAGTTTCAGGTTCATATTTGTCCTTCCAATGTATATTCAGGCCTGATTTCCTTTAGGATGGAGTGGTTTGGTCTCCACAGTTCAAAAGTACCAAATCTTTGGCGGTCAACTTTCTTTATAGTCCAACTTTCACATCCATACATGACACATGGATAAACCATAGCCTTGGCTAGGCAGATCTTTATTGGCAAAGTAACATCTCTGCTTTTTAGCATGCTGCCTAGTTTGGTCATCACTTTCTTTCCAAGTCGTAAGTGTTTTTTCGGAGAAGGCAATGCCAACCCACTTCAGTACTCTTGCCTGGAAAACCCCATGGATGGACGAGCCTGGTAGGCTGCAGCCCATGGGGTCGCTAAGAGTGGGACACGACTGAGCGACTTCACTTTCACTTTTCACTTTTATGCATTGGAGAAGGAAATGGCAAACCAATCCAGTGTTCTTACCTGGAGAATCCAAGGGACAGGGTAGCCTGGAGGGCTGCCCTCTATGGGGTCGCAGAGAGTCTGATACCAGGGGCAGATCAGCTGATAAAAAGCTTGGATTGTCCCTCTGGAAGGAAGTGAGACCTTGGCCCCATCAGAAGAATCTGAGGGGTTAAGGGAATTTGCAGGGAAAGCTTGGTCCATTGCCAGAGTCCAGCCTCGGTGGATCTAGGGTAATTCGAAGTGGGGACAATGTGGTGAGAGAGATATATAGATTTAGACAGAGATAAGGAAGAATGTTGTAGATAAGAAAATAGAGGAGAGAAAGAGGCCGATATTCCTTTGTTTACACAGAAAGCCAATAAAACTCCGAGACAAGGAGTTTGCCCTGTTCACGGAGGCCACAGGTGCCCTCCTGGTCTCCGAGGGAGTGAAGACGCAGAACGTCTTCCCGTTCAGGTCTTAAAAACCCAGGCAGATAAGTGAACGCAGGGAGCCTCCATGCTTTCTTTTTGAGGGATCAGCCTGAAAAAGAAAGTAAGAGAGAGGAAAAAAGAGACACGGGTGACCAAGGTTCTTTGAGTGAGGCCCGTTATTTTATTTTTAAAAGGACTTTTATACCTTTCCCACAAATGATATTGTGTGTATTATCTTCTGGCCTTGGAGGCCTGTGAAACATTTTATGACCCTCCTTTGATAAAGGCTGCTCAACCAGAAAACTTATTTTCCCTCAAAGTGCTTTTTCTTTATATTTCTAATCTATGTCAGCCTCAGAAAGTATCAAACAAAGTTACATTTCTCACAGAGCAAAGGTGCAGTAACTTACAACAAAGAGAGAACCAATCAGCTCAAAAGTCTGATGTGGTTAATTTCAAGGCTACACTTGTTTTTCTTACATTCCAACTATGTTAACTAATGCACTCCCAGGTGCAGAGTGGATAAGGGATATGGGAACTTGGCAGCAAGCATTGGCTCAACAGTGAAATATTACACCAGCACTATTCTAACAGCTGTTAACTCTTTGAAAGGCTCTATGTTTTAGGCTTCCCGTGCCTCTCACAGTTGAGGGGCTGTAAACAATCACATGCGTAGCTGTAAGAGTCTGGATAAACCTGCCAAGCAAGCTAGAATGCTAACAGAGGGGGTTTGATTTGAAATATTCCTCTCATGTCCAGGAGAGTTATTAGCTAGAGCCCTAAGTTGATTTTTTCCAGAGAATGGTGGTCGGGGATAGCCCCCTGTTAATGTCAGAAGAGTTGGTGAAAGGCACAAAATAGTAAGACAGACAGATTCTGGTTTGGGGTAGAAGCTTGAGAATGGGGGCCCCTCGAGGCCTGATCTCACCTTTGCCCGTCAGGCTTCTTCCTCATGACCTTTGCCATGGGCGGGATTCCCCACGCTGACTCCTGGCAGTCCATTCTACATGTACCGTAATCTTAATTAATGCTTATTTACTTTACTGAATTAAAAAAAATTATAAAAACAAATATAAATCACTGAAAGGTAAAGAAATCCATAATCTGTGATCGAAAACTTCATTCTAAGAAAACTGTGTTCTCTTAACCTAGAAAGTAGACTAAATTCCAGTCTGGGGCCAGCTTACCAGACAACAAACAAACAAAAACAACTGTTTATGGGTAAGCTTAGAAAAGTATTTTCCATATATCTTGAAGGAGCAGTATTTTTGCAAAGGCATCAGTGTGAAACCATAGAAGGCATGTTTAAAACATGATTAAATTGAAACTGACAAAGTAATCTGGTCATTGCTGTGACTTGAAACACTTGAATATGATAGCTAGAATTATAACTGACAGTATTTTACCAGAACATATCAGATTTTCATGAATGTCACATAATTTCTAGGATATCTATACTAGTATCATCAACCATACAATATAACTTGAGAAGATTCATCACTCTTTCTGACAATACTTCCCATGTAGTTTAACATGCCAAATGAACTCAAGTTGTTAAATATCGCTCTTTGGGAGCTCTCAGGGGCCCTCTGAAGCATCTCAAAGTTAGCTAGAAGTCAATTATTTAGGAAGGTTTGTTCATAAATATCAAAAGGGTTTATAACAGTCAGGTAGGATCACATAAGTTACTGTGAAACAATACTTCTCCACTTAGCCAAAATTAACAATAGATTTCAAAGGTAAACCTAGAACAGATCACTTAAGAGGTAAAGAAACTTAAAATCCATTAGCAAAGGCAGTTCAACATCTCAAGAAAGCTTGTACAAGGCACAAAACTCTTTTCTGGGGGTTCATCTTCCCTAAAACCTCCTTATCCCTTTCTGCCGGAAGCCAGTGTGAGGAATCCCGCCCGTGACAAGGTCATGAGGAAGGAAGCTGATATACGCAAGGCGTGCTCAGACTTCAGGGGCCCTCTGGAAATTCCTAAGCATGTACCCCAACAAAAATCTGCCGGCTTTTGTGCTCTGCTTTTCCACTCTTCTGACATTTTCTGGAAAAAGTCAATTCAGGGCTTCAGTCTTCTGCATTTGAAAGAGTGTTCCAATCCAAAAAACCCCTCTGATGGCTTTCTAGCCTGCCTGCAGGACTCTGCGAGTGTTGATTGTTGAGGCCTCCTGACCGCAGGAGGCACAGGAAGCTTAAAACATCCTAGGAATGTAGGGGCTTCCGAAGAGTCAAAATCTTTAGAATAGGACTGATTAAAAGTTTCATTTGTTGAGTCAATGCTTGCTGCCAAATTTTCATATCCTTTATTTTTAGATATAGTTGGTATATAGAAAAACAAGTAGTAGACCTGGTATTAGCAACATTAGATCTTCGAGTTAAGTACCTTCTTTGTTATATCCCACTGCACCTTTGTTCTATAGAGATGTAACTTTAATGCTTTAAGGAGATGCAGATTAAAAAGAAAAACACTTCAGGGGAAACAAAATTAGCATTCATTAAGGAAGAGAGCTAAAAAGTGTTAACAAGCCTCTTGGCCAGAAGATAATGTAAATCACCTGAGACCTTTTGTATACAAAATGATGTATAGAAAGAGTCTGGGCTGCGAACGCTACATAATTCTGTGTTACCCATTGATCTCCATGTTTTATCAAAAGTATAAAAGGCCTTCTGAACAATAAAGGATCGGACCAGTTTCTCGAACTAGTCTCTCGGCCTGGTTTCTTGGGACTCTGGCTCCCTCCATGTCTTTCTCTCTCTTTCTTCTCTCCCTTTCCTTCTCTCTGCTCTTTACTTTAACTTCAGGCTGAATCTCCACCTGGGGCGCGGAGGCTCGCCAGGTCTACTTACTTGCCCTGGGCTGTTAAGACCCGCACGAAAGGGAGCTTAAGGCGAGGCACCCTTAGATATTCAAGCGGGCGCCGGTGGCCCAACGTAGATGGTGCAAATTCCTTGTCTGGAATTTTATTGGCCTTCCGCGTAAACCAAGCTATTCAGCCCTCTTCCTCCACTTAATCTTCTTACTACACTATAGTTTCTTAATCTAATCTTACATTAATAAACAAACAAGTCTTTCCACGCCAACGCCGTCCACCCTTCGAATTCCCTGGATCCACCGGGGCTGGACCCCGGCACCTTTCTGTGCCCATTCCTTTGCTTCTCTCATCCTGGAACTGCCACCTGTAAGTCAGAACTACCTCTTTTTCCTTTATAAAATGCAATTTCATTCCTGATACCTTCTTTAATAACAAGACATACATTTTCCTTAGGCAACCAAGAGCTGACTTTTATATTGGCATTCTATAGGTTGGCGAACATACACATCAGTGATACTATCGAAAAAAAAAATTGCTTTCTTATAGTGAACATCTTAGGATTGCACCAGACACTATTCAGGATAGTAAAAAATCTCTTTAGTTTCTGTGTAAGAGGAAGGTCCTGTCAAGTACTGAATGTTTCAGAACTTTAATTTATTTGGAAATGACCTAGCTATTCAATACTCTTTCGTCACTTCAGTTCTGTTCCATTCAGTAGCTCAGTCGTGTCCGACTCTTTGCGACCCCATGAATCACAGCACGCCAGGCCTCCCTGTTCATTACCATCTCCCAGAGCTCACTCAGACTCAGGTCCATCAAGTCCGTGATGCCATCCAGCCATCTCATCCTCTGTCGTCCCCTTCTCCTCCTGCCCCCAATCCCTCCCAGCATCAGAGTCTTTTCCAATGAGTCAACTCTTCTCATGAGGTGGCCAAAGTACTGGAGTTTCAGCTTTTGCATCATTCTTTCCAAAGAAATCCCAGGGTTGATCTCCTTCAGAGTGGACTGGTTGGATCTCCTATCAGTCCAAGGCACTCTCAAGAGTCTTCTCCAACACCACAGTTCAAAAGCATCCATTCTTTGGCGCTCAGCCTCCTTCACAGTCCAACTCTCACATCCATACATGAGCAAGGATAAACCATAGCCTTGACTAGACGGACTTTAGTAGGCAAAGTAATGTCTCTGCTTTTGAATATACTATCTAGGGTGGTCATAACTTTTCTTCCAAGGAGTAAGCGTTTTTTAATTTCATGGCCGCAATCACCCTCTGCAGTGATTTTGGAGCCCCCCAAAATAAAGTCTGACACTGTTTCCACTGTTTCCCCAACTATTTCCCATGGAGTGATGGGACCGGATGCCATGATCTTCGTTTTCTGAATGTTGAGCTTTAAGCCAACTTTTTCGCTCTCCTCTTTCACTTTCATCAAGAGGCTTTTTAGCTCCTCTTCTCTTTCTGCCATAAGGGTGGTGTCATCTGCATATCTGAGGTTATTGATATTTCTCCCAGCAATCTTGATTCCAGCTTGTGTTTCTTCCAGTCCAGTGTTTCTCATGATGTCCTCTGCATAGAAGTTAAATAAGCACAGTGACAATATACAGCCTTTATGTACTCCTTTTCCTGTTTGGAACCAGTCTGTTGCTCCATGTCCAGTTCTAACTGTTGCTTCCTGACCTGCATACAGATTACTCAAGAGGCAGGTTAGGTGGTCTGGTATTCCCATCTCTTTCAGATTTTTCCACAGTTTATTGTGATCCACACAGTCAAAGGCTTTGGCATAGTCAATAAAGCAGAGATATTCAGGTAAACAAAATCTGGAGAAACTACTGTAAGTGCAATTCAGTTTCAGTTGCTCAGTCGTGTCTGACTCTTTGCGACCCCATGGACTGCAGGATTCCAGGCTTCCCCATCCATCACCAACTCCAGGACCTTCCTCAAACTCATGTCCATTGAGTCAGTGATGCCATCCAACCAGCTTATCCTCTGTTGTCCCCTTTTCCTCTGCCTTCAACTGAGACTATTATAGACAGTTATTTTAAAGTATAATTATTTTAATAGTTTATCTAAAAGCTCATACCACATTCACATTTTTTAGGAATTTTGTTTTGTTTTGTTTTTAGAGGTCCTTTCTTTGTTGACAAGCTGTTAGGGGAAGCACGCTGATTGAAACCACCCACCCTGGCCAGGCACCATAGTAACCATTTGCATGAGTTGTTTCATGACGAGATCCTGATAAGGAATATGGAACTAATAAGCCACCACCAACCAGAAGAGTTTGGGAAAGATCTAAAGGAGACACCGAATGTCCGTCCACTTCCCAGAATCCCTCTTGCTAGCATCCATTTTGGCTGAGTGATGCGTGTGCCACCAGGAAAGACTCTGAGTTAGAATGATTGGCCAAAGACCACCCGGAAACTAGTCCCATCAGCATAAAACCTGAGACTGCAAGCCACATGGCAGAGTAGTTCTCCTGGGTTCCCTTCCCCTACTGCTCTCCACCTGGGTGTCCTTTCCCAGTAATATCTCTTGCTTTGTCAGCACATGTGTCTCCTTGGACAATTCATTTCTGAGTGTTAGACAAGAGCCCAGTTTTGGCCCTGGAAGGGGTCCCTCTTCCTGTAACAAAGCTTGTGACAGATATAACAATATAGAAATATTTAACTAATAGTAAACTTAGGCACTATGAAAATTTTATGCTTAATGTTAATGACTCATAGACATGCCCTATATTAGAAAAAAATAAATATTATATATTTAATATTGATTATTTCCCAGTTTTACATGAATCCAAAATTCATTTAGGTCAATTTTTTTCTTGTATTTAGAATTGTTTGATTTGTATGTGTTTCCTTTTCTTTAGATTATTTAAATAAGAACTCACAACTTCAACAATATTATCAAAAAGCAGAAGACTCACACTGAGACATACGTAAATCCACATAGACAGACAGAGATCTTCTAGTTTTCCGCCTAAGATTTAAAATATCTCTTTGACCTCGTTTTTTGTTGGGGGGGGGCTTGAAGTTCTCTTCTGCTGAAGGCTAAGGTCTCAGGCAAAGTGCACAGTGTTTTTCAAGGCAAGGGTTAACTTCAAGCTTGGCCTAGGCAGCCTTTTTAACAAGCTAAAGTGTGTGTTGTGTGTGTGTGTGTGTGTTGTGCTGTTTTACAGTGTTTTTAAAGCAAGCTCTGGCCAGTTTTATTAAAGAAATTGCGCATGGCTTGCTTCTCACCGCTCTGGCCTGGCTTCTAAGAGCATCAGAGTCTCCTGGACCGACGGCCGCCAGTGTGCATGCTCTGCAGTGCCTTCCGCACGCTGTGCCCGAGCCAGGATCATCGCCACTGCAGTGATGGACTCCAGTG
>NW_017197767.1:0-7931 GCF_001704415.2 Capra hircus
GTAGCAGCGCGTAATGCTTCTTCGCCTGGATCAAGGATCTGAAGCTTTCCGTCGAGGCTTTCCCACGAGGCTTTCCCACTTTCCCACAGGGCTGTCCCACGTGCCACCGTGATGTGAGTCGATCCTCGGCTGAAAAAGTCGAGCAGTGCAGGGAAAACAGGTTTCCCTGGAATGGACTGAGACATCTGGGGACTCTGGAATGGTGGCACGACCGTGGAGTTCCTCTCCCTTTCCTGTGGAGAGCGCCCCCTCTTGAGATGCGACGGGATCTCCGGGAATTCTTTCCCGACCACGCAGGGAAAGGATCCCTCCTCTCGAGCTAGGAGGCGAAAACGGGGCTCCTCTGGATGTGGGCGGGACTCTCGCGCTTCCTCTCGAGTGGAGACGGGAATGTCGGGGAACTTCTTGATTTGCAGCAAGGGTGTGAAGGACCTTTGGAAGTTCCAGAGTTAGGTGTGATTAGCCTCGAGACGCCTCAGCGGAAATGGGCCTCATCTCGCCTGGAGGGGAGAACCTCCTGGATTTTCTCGAGTTGCGGCAGGTGCTCTCGACTTACGTCGGGGACCTCAGGGACCCGCTCTGGCGGCCTCAGAAAAGGCCAGTCCGCAGGCGAGTTGCGCGGGCCTCTCGGATTCCTCTCCCGTCGATGCCGGGGCCTAAGACCTTGTGTGGAGTCGGTGCCGGAACTGAGGATTCCTCCCAGTGATGGACTTGGGGGTTCTTCTGGAGTCTTCCCAGGGGAGTCAGTCCTCGTCTCGAGTGGGGGCATGACGTGCGCTTTCCTCCCGAGCTGTAGCAGCAGTGTCACGCTTCCCTTCGCGTGGATTAAGGGATCTGTGGCTTTCCTCGAGGCTTCCCACAGGGCTGTCCCACGTGCACCGTGTGTGAGTCGATCCTCGCTTGAAAGTCGAGGCAGTGCAGGGAAAACAGGTTTCCCTGGAATGGACTGAGACATCTGGGGGACACTGGGAATGGTGGCACGACCCTGGAGTACCTCTCACCTTTCCTGTGGAGCGCCTCCACTTGAGATGTGACCGAAACGCGGAATTCTTTCCGACCACGCAGGAAAGGATCCCTCCTCTCGAGCTAGGAGCGGAAACGGGGCTCCTCTGGATGTGGGCGGGACTCTCGTGCTTCCTCTCGAGTGGAGACGGGTATGTCGGGGAACTTCTTGAGTTGCAGCAAGGGTGTGAAGGACCTTTGGAAGTTCCAGAGTTAGGTGTGATTAGCCTCGAGACGCCTCAGCGGAAATGGCCTCATCTCGCCTGGAGGGGAGAACCTCCTGGATTTTCTCGAGTTGCGGCAGGTGCTCTTTACTTACGACGGGGACCTCAGGGACCCGCTCTGGTGGCCTCAGGAAAGGCCAGTCCCCATGCGAGTTGCTCGGGGGCCTCTCGGATTCCTCTCCCATCGATGCGGGCCTAAGACCTTGTGTGGAGTCGGTGCCGGAACCTGAGGATTCCTCTCCAGTGCTGACATGGATCTTGGGGTACTTCTGGAGTCTCCCCAGGGGAGTCAGTCCTCGTCTCGAGTGGGGGCATGCACGTGCACTTTCTCCCGAGCTGTAGCAGCAGTGTCACGCTTCCCTTCGCGTGGATCAAGGGATCTGTGGCTTTCCTCGAGGCTTTCCCACGAGGCTTTCCCACGAGGTTTCTTCTGTCCCACGTGCCACCATGGTGTGAGTCGATCCTCGGCTTGAAAGTCGAGGCAGTGCAGGGAAAACAGTTTTCCCTGGAATGGACTGAGACATCTGGGGTCTCTGGAATGTGGCACGACCCTGGAGTTCCTCTCGCCTTTCCTGTGGAGAGCGCCTCCTCTTGAGATGAGACGGGAACCCGGGAATTCTTTCCCGACCACGCAGGGAAAGGATCCCTCCTCTCGAGCTAGGAGGCGGAAACGGGCTCCTCTGGATGTGGGCGGGACTCTCGTGCTTCCTCTCGAGTGGAGACGGGTATGTCGGGGAACTTCTTGAGTTGCAGCAAGGGTGTGAAGGACCTTTGGAAGTTCCAGATGTTAGATGTGATTAGCCTCGAGACGCCTCAGCGGAAATGGGCCTCATCTCGCCTGGAGGGGAGAACCTCCTGGATTTCTCGAGTTGCGGCAGGTGCTCTCGACTTACGACGGGGACCTCAGGGACCCGCTCTGGTGGCCTCAGGAAAGGCCAGTCCCCATGCGAGTTGGGGGGCCTCTCGGATTCCTTTCCCGTCGATGCCGGGCCTAAGACCCTGTGTGGAGTCGGTGCGGAACCTGAGGATTCCTCTCCAGTGCTGACATGGATCTTGGGGTACTTCTGGAGTCTCCCCAGGGGAGTCAGTCCTCGTCTCGAGTGGGGGCATGCACGTGCGCTTTCCCCCGAGCTGTAGCAGCAGTGTCACGCTTCCTTTGCGTGGATCAAGGATCTGTGGCTTTCCTCGAGGCTTTCCACGAGGGAGGCTTCCCACAGGGCTGTCCCACGTGCCACCGTGGTGTGAGTCGATCCTTTGAAAGTCGAGGCAGTGCAGGGAAAACAGGTTTCCCTGGAATGGACTGAGACATCTGGGGGACTCTGGGAATGGTGGCACGACCCTGGAGTTCCTCTCGCCTTTCCTGTGGAGAGTGGCCTCTTCTTGAGTTGCGACGGGAACGCGGGGAATTCTTCCCGACCACAGGGAAAGGATCCTCCTCTCGAGCTAGGCGGAAATGGGGCTCCTTTGGATGTGGGGGAACTCTCGTGCTTCCTCTCGATTGGAGCCGGGTATGTCGGGAACTTCTTGAGTTGCAGCAAGGGTGTGAAGACCCTTCGGAAGTTCCAGAGGTTAGGTGTGATTAGCCTCGAGACGCCTCAGCGGAAATGGGCCTCATCTCGCCTGGAGGGGAGAACCTCCTGGATTTTCTCGAGTTGCGGCAGGTGCTCTCGACTTACGACGGGACCTCAGGGACCCGCTCTGGCGGCCTCAGAAAAGGCCAGTCCGCAGGCGAGTTGCGCGCGGGCCTCTCGGGATTCCTCTCCCGTCGATGCCGGGGCCTAAGACCTTGTGTGTAGTTTGCCGTGCCAGAGGCGAGATGAGGCCCATTTCCGCTGAGGCGTCTCGAGGCTAATCACACTAACCTCTGGAACTTCAAGGGTCTTCACACCCTTGCTGCAACTCAAGAAGTTCCCCGACATACCCGGCTCCACTTGAGAGGAAGCACGAGAGTCCCCCACATCCAAAGGAGCCCATTTCCGCCTCCAAGCTCGAGAGGAGGGATCCTTTCCCTCGTGGTCGGGAATGAATTCCCGCGTTCCCGTCGCATCTCAAGAAGAGGCGCTCTCCACAGGAAAGGCGAGAGGAACTCCAGGGTCGTGCCACCATTCCCAGAGTCCCCAGATGTCTCAGTCCATTCCAGGGAAACCTGTTTTCCCTGCACTGCCTCGACTTTCAAGCCGAGGATCGACTCACACCACGGTGGCACGTGGGACAGCCTTGTGGGATAGCTCGTGGGAAGCCTCGTGGAAAGCCTCGAGGGAAAGCCACAGATCCTTTGATCCACGCAAAGGGAAGCGTGACACTGCTGCTACAGCTCGGGGGGAAAGGGCACGTGCATGCCCCCACTCGAGACGAGGACTGACTCCCCTGGGGAGACTCCAGAAGTACCCAAGATCCATGTCAGCACTGGAGAGGAATCCTCAGGTCCGACACCGACTCCACACAAGGTCTTAGGCCCGGCATCGACGGGAAAGGATCCGAGAGGCCCAGCAACTCGCATGGGGACTGGCCTTTCCTGAGGCCACCAGAGCGGGTCCCTGAGGTCCCATCGTAAGTCGAGAGCACCTGCCGCAACTCGAGAAAATCCAGGAGGTTCTCCCCTCCAGGCGAGATGAGGCCCATTTCCGCTGAGGCGTCTCGAGGCTAATCATATCTAACATCTGGAACTTCCAAGGGTCCTTCACACCCTTGCTGCAACTCAAGAAGTTCCCCGATACCCGTCTCACTCGAGAGGAAGCACGAGAGTCCGCCCCATCCAGAGGAGGCCCGTTTCCGCCTCCTATCTCGAGAGAGGGATCCTTTCCCTGCGTGGTCGGGAAAGAATTCCCTGGGTTCCCGTCTCATCTCAAGAGGAGGCGCTCTCCACAGGAAAGGCGAGAGGAACTCCAGGGTCGTGCCACATTCACAGAGACCCCAGATGTCTCAGTCCATTCCAGGGAAAACTGTTTTCCCTGCACTGCCTCGACTTTCAAGCCGAGGATCGACTCACACCATGGTGGCACGTGGGACAGCATTGTGGAAAGCCTTCGTGGGAAAGCCTCGTGGGAAAGCCTCGAGTGAAAGCCACAGCTCCCTTGATCCACGCGAAGGGAAGCGTGACACTGCTGCTACTGTTCGGGAGTAAAGTGCACGTGCATGCCCCACTCGAGACGAGGACTGACTCCCCTGGGGAGACCCAGAAGTACCCCAAGGTCCATGTCAGCACTGGAGAGGAATCCTCAGGTTCCGGCACCGACTCCACACAAGGTCTTAGGCCCGCATCGATGGAGAGGAATCCGAGAGGCCCCCGAGCAACTCGCATGGGGACTGGCCTTTCCTGAGGCCACCAGAGCGGGTCCCTGAGGTCCCCGTCGTAAGTAAAGAACACCTGCCGCAACTCGAGAAAATCCAGGAGGTTTCTCCCTCCAGGCGGGATGAGGCCGGTTTCCGCTGAGGCGTCACCAGGCTAATCACACCTAAGCTCTGGAACTTCCAAAGTGTCCTTCACACCCTTGCTGCAACTCAAGAAGTTCCCCGACATACCCGTCTCCACTCGAGAGGAAGCACGAGAGTCCGCCCACATCCAGAGGAGCCCCGTTTCCGCATCCTAGCTCGAGAGGAGGGATCCTTTCACTGCGTGGTCGGAAATGAATTCCCGCCGTTTCGGTCACATCTCAAGTGGAGGCGCTCTCCACAGGAAAGGTGAGAGGTACTCCAGGGTCGTGCCACCATTCCCAGTGTCCCCAGATGTCTCAGTCCATTCCAGGGAAACCTGTTTTCCCTGCACTGCCTCGACTTTCAAGCCGAGGATCGACTCACACTACGGTGCCACGTGGGACAGCCCTGTGGGGAAGCCTCGAGGGAAAGCCACAGATCCTTAATCCACGAGAAGGGAAGCGTGACACTGCTGCTACAGCTCGGGAGGAAAGCGCACGTTCATGCCCCACTCGAGACAAGGACTGACTCCCCTGGGAAGACTCCAGAAGAACCCCTAGATCCAAGTCATCACTGGAGAGGATTCCTCAGCTTCCGGCACCGACTACACACAAGGTCTTAGGCCCCGGCATCGACGGGAGAGGAATCCGAGAGGCCCCGCGCGCAACTCGCCTGCGGACTGGCCTTTTCTGAGGCCGCCAGAGCGGGTCCCTGAGGTCCCCGACGTAAGTCGAGAGCACCTGCCGCAACTCGAGAAAATCCAGGAGGTTCTCCCCTCCAGGCGAGATGAGGCCCATTTCCGCTGAGGCGTCTCGAGGCTAATCACACCTAAACTCTGGAACTTCCAAAGAGTCCTTCACACCCTTGCTGCAAATCAAGAAGTTCCCCGACATTCCCGTCTCCACTCGAGAGGAAGCGCGAGAGTCCCGCCCACATCTAGAGGAGCCCCGTTTTCGCCTCCTAGCTCGAGAGGAGGGATCCTTTCCCTGCGTGGTCGGGAAAGAATTCCGGAGATCCCGTCGCATCTCAAGAGGGGGCGCTCTCCACAGGAAATGGGAGAGGAACTCCACGGTCGTGCCACCATTCCCAGAGTCACCCAGATGTCTCAGTCCATTCCACGGAAACCTGTTTTCCCTGCACTGCCTCAACTTTCATGCCGAGGATCGACTCACATCACGGTGGCACGTGGGACAGCCCTGTGGGAAAGTCTCGTGGGAAAGCCTCGTGGGAAAGCCTCGACGGAAAGCTTCAGATCCTTGATCCAGGCGAAGGGAAGCATGACGCCGCTGCTACAGCTCGGGAGGAAAACGCACGTGCATTTCCCCACTCGAGACGAGGACTGACTCCCCTGGGGAGACTCCAGAAGAACCCCAAGATCCATGTCAGCACTGGAGAGGAATCCTCAGGTTCCGGCACGAATCCACACAAGGTCTTAGGCCCGGCATCGACGGGAAAGGGTTCCCGAGAGGCCCCACATCAACTCTCATGGGGACTGGCCTTTCCTGAGGCCACCAGAGCGGGTCCTGAGGTCCCGTCGTAAGTCCAGAGCACGTGCCACAACTCGAGAAAATCCAGGAGGTTCTCCCCTCCAGGCGAGATGAGGCCCATTTCCGCTGAGGTGTCTCGAGGCTAATCACACCTAACCTCAGGAACTTCCAAAGGATCCTTCACACCTTTCTGCAACTCAAGAAGTTCCCCGACATACCCGTCTCCACTCGAGGAAGGGACGAGAGTCCCGCCCACATCCAGAGGAGCCCGTTTCCGCCTCCTAGCTCGAGACGGGGAATCCTTTCAGTGTGTGGTCGGGAAAGAATTCCCGGTGTTCCCGTCGCCTCTCAAGAACAGGCGCTCTCCACAGGAAAGGCCAGAGGAACTCCAGGGTCGTGCCACCATTCCCAGAGTCCTCCAGATGTCTCAGTCCATGCCAGGGACACCTGTTTTCCCTGCACTGCCTCGACATTCATGCAGATGATCGACCCACACAACGGTGGCACTTGGGACAGCCCTGTGGGAAAGCCTGTTTGGAAAACTTGGTGGGAATGCCCAGAGGGAAAGCCACAGATCCCTTGATCGTCGGGCCGGGAAGACTGACACTGGTTCTAGAGCTCGGGAGGAAAGCGCACGTGCATGCCCCCACTCGAGATGAGGACTGAATCGCCTGGGGAGACTCCAGAAGTACCCCAGGATCCATGTCAGGCCTGGAGAGAAATCCTCACGTTCCGGCCCCAACTCCAGACAAGGTCTTAGGTTCCGGCATCTACGGTAGAGGAATCCAGGGAGGTCCCTAGCAACTCGCATGGGGACCTGCCTTTCCTGAGGCCACCAGAGCGGTCCCTGAGGTCCCCGTCGTAAGTCGAGAGCACCTGCCGCAAGTCGAGAAAATCCTGGAGGTTCTCCCCTCCAGGCGAACAGAGGCGAATTATTGCTGAAGCATCTCGAGGCCAATCACACCTACCCCTGAACCGTCCAAAGGTTCCTTCACCCTTGCTGCAACTCAAGAAGTTCCCCGATATACCCGTATGCACTCGAGAGGAAGCAGAAGGGTCCCGCCCACATCCAAAGGAGCCCCGTTTCCGCCTCTTTGCTCGAGATGAGGGATCCTTTCCCTACTTGGTCGAAAAAGAATTCCCGAGGTTCCCGTCGCATCTCAAGAGGAGGCCCTCTCCACAGGAAAGGGGATAGGTACTCCAGGTCAGGCCACCATTCCAAGAGTCCCCCAGATGTCTCAGTCCATTTTCAGAGGAACCTGTTTTCCCCAAACTGCCTCGACTTTCACGCCGAAGATCGACTCAAACCACAGTGGCACGTGGACAGCCCTGTGGTAAAGCCTCGTAGGAAAGCCTCGTGGGAAAGCCTTGAGGGAAAGCCTCGAGGGAAAGCCACAGATCCCTTGATCCACGCGATGGGAAGCGTGACACTGCTTCCACAGCTCGGGAGGAAAGCGCACGTGCATGCCCCCACTCGAGACGAGGACTGACTCCCTGGGGAGACTCCAGAAGTACCCCAAGATCCATGTCAGCACTGGAGAATAATTCTCAGTTTACGGCCCGACTTCACAAAAGGTCTTAGGCCCCAGCATTGAAGGGAGAGGAATCCTGAGAGGCCAATAAGCAACTCGCACGGAGAGTGGCCTTTCCTGAGGCCACCAGATAGGGTCCCTGTGGTCCCCGTCGTAAATCGAGAGCACCTACCGCAACTCGAGAAAATCCTGGAGATTCTCCCCTCCAGGCTAGATGAGGCCCATTTCCGCTGAGGCGACTCGAGGCTAATCACATCTAACCTTTGGAACTT
>NW_017197768.1:0-7931 GCF_001704415.2 Capra hircus
TCCCTCATCTCGACTACCAGGCGGAAACGGGGTTCCTCTGGATGTGTGCGGGACCCTCGTGCTTCCTCTCGAGTGGAGACGGGTATGTCGGGGAACTTCTTGAGTTGCAGCAAGGACCCTTTTGAATTTCCAGAGTTTAGGTGTGATGAGCCTCCAGACGCCTCAGAGGAAATGGGCCTCATCTCGCCTGGAGCGGAGAACCTCCTGGATTTTCTAGAGTTGGGCAGGGTCTCTCGAGTTACGACGGGGACCGCAGGGACCCGCTCTGGTGGCCTCAGGAAAGGCCAGTGCCCATGGGAGTTGCAAGGGGGCCTTTCGGGATTCCTCTCCCGTCGATGTCGGGGCCTAAGACCTTGTGTGGAGTCGGGGCTGGAACCTGAGGATTCCTCTCCAGTGCTGACATGGATCTTGGGGTACTTCTGGAGTCTCTCCTGGGGAGTCAGTGCTCATCTCGTGTGGGGGCATGCACGTGAGCTTTCCTCACGAACTGTAGCGGCAGTGTCACACTTCCCGTCGCGGGGATCAAGGGATCTGTGGCTTTCCCTCGAGGCTTTCCGACGAGGCTTTCCCACAGGGCTGTCCCACGTGGGACATGCCATGGTGGAGTGAGTGGATCCTCGGCGTGAAAGTAGAGGCAGTGCAGGGAAAACAAGTTCCTCTGGAAATGGACTGAGACATCTGGGGGTCCCTTGGAATTGTGGCACGACACTGGGGTTTCTCTCGCCTTTCCTGTTGAGAGCGCCTCTTCTTGAGATGCGACAGGAAAGCCGGGAATTCTTTCCAGACGAAGCAGGAAAAGAATCCCTAATCTCAAGCTACGAGGTGGAAACCAGGCTCCTCTGGATGTGGGCGGGACCCTCGTGCTTCCTCTCGAGTGGAGACTGGTATGTCGGGGAACTTCTTGAGTTGCAGCAAGCGTGTGAAGGACCCTTTGGAAGTTCCAGAGGTTAGGTGTGATTAGCCTCGAGACGCCTCAGCGGAAATGGGCCTCATCTAGCCTGGAGGGGAGAACCTCCTGGATGTTCTCGAGTTGCTGCAGGTGCTCTCGACTTAAGACGGGGACCTCAGGGACCTGCTCTTGTGGCCTCCAGGAAAGGCCAGTCCCCATGCGAGTAGCTCGGGGGCCTCTTGGGATTCCTCTCCTTCGATGCCGGGGTCTAAGACCTTGTGTGGAGTCGGTGCTGGAACCCTGAGGATTCTACCTCCAGTGCTGACATGGATCTTAGGGTACTTCTGGAGTCTCCCCAGGGGAGTCAGTCCTACTCTCAGTGGGGGCATCACGTGCGCTTTCCTCTCCGGCGTTGTAGCAGCAGTGTCACCCTCCCGTCGCGTGGATCATGGGATCAGTGGCTTTCCCTCGAGGCTTTCCCACGAGGCTTTCCACAGGGCTCTCCCACGTGCCACCATGGTGTGAGTCGATCCTCGGCTTGAAAGTCGAGGCAGTGCAGGGAAAACAGGTTTCCCTGGAATGGACTGAGACATCTGGGGGACTCTGGGAATGGTGGCACGACCCTGGAGTTCCTCTTCGCCTTTCCTGTGGAGAGCGCCTCCTCTTGAGATGCGACGGAAACGCCGGGAATTCTTTCCCGACCACGCAGGGAAAGGATCCCTCCTCTCGAGCTAGGAGGCGGAAACGGGGCTGCTCTGGATGTGGGCGGAACTCTCGTACTTCCTCTCAAGTGGAGACGGGTATGTCGGGGAACTTCTTGAGTTGCAGCACAGGGTGGGTAGGACCCTTTGGAAGTTCCAGAGGTTAGGTGTGATTAGCCTCGAGACGCGTCAGCCCAAATGGGCTCATCTCGCCTGGAGGGGAGAACCTCCTGGATTTTCTCGAGTTGCGGGCAGGTGCTCTAGACTTAAGACCTGGGACCTCAGGGACCCGCTCTGGTGGCGTCAAGAAAGGCTAGTCCCCATGTGTGTTGCCCGAGGGCCTCTCGGGATTCCCTCTTCCCGTCGATGCCGGGCCTAATACCTTGTGTGGAGTCAGTGCCGGAAACTGAGCATTCCTCTGAAGTCCTGAAATGGATCTTGGGGTACTTCGGGAGTCTCCCTAGGGAGTCAGTCCTTTTCTCGAGTGGGGGCATGCACGTTCGCTTTCCTCCCGAGCTCTAGCAGCAGTGTCACGCTTCCGGTCGAGTGGAAAATGGATCTGTGGCTTTCCCTCGAGGCTTTCCCACGAGGCTTTCACACAGGGCTGTCCACGGGCCACCGTGGTGTGAGTCGATCCTCGGCTTGAAAGTGGAGGCAGTGCTGGGAAAACAGGTTTCCCTGGAATGGACTGAGACATCTGGGGGACTCTGGGAATGTGGCACGACCCTGGAGTTTCTCTCGCCTTTTCTGTGGAGAGCGCCTCCTCTTGAGATGCGACGGGAACGCCGGGAATTCTTTCCCGACCACGCAGGGAAAGGATCCCTCCTCTCGGATAGGAGGCGGAAACGGGGCTCCTCTGGATGTGGGAGGGACTCTCGTGCTTCCTCTAGAGTGGAGTCGGGTATTTCGGGGAACTTCTTGAATTGCAGCAAGGGTGTGAAGGACCCTTTGGAAGTTCCAGAGTTTAGGTGTGATTAGCCTCGAGACGCCTCAGTGGAAATGGGCCTCATCTCGCCTGGAGGGGGGAACCTCCTGGATTTTCTCGAGTTGCGGCAGGTGCTCTCGACTTACGACGGGGACCTCAGGGACCCGCTCTGGTGGCCTCAGGAAAGGCCAGTCCCCATGCGAGTTGCTCGGGGGCCTCTCGGGATCCCTCTCCTTTCAATACCGGGGCTTAAGACGTTGTGTGGTGTCGGTGCCGGAACCTGAGTATTCCTCTCAAGTGCTGACATGGATCTTCGGGTTCTTTTGGAGTCTCCCAAGGGGAGTTAGTCCTCGTCTCAAATGGGGGATTGCACGTGTGCTTTCCTCCCGAGCTGTAGCAGCAGTGTCACGCTTCCCTTCGCATGGATCAAGGGATCTGTGGCTTTCCCTCGAGGCTTTCCCACGAAGCTTTCCCACAGGGCTGACCCACGTACCACCGTGGTGTGAGTGGATCCTCGGCTTGAAAGTCGAGGCAGTGCCGGGAAAACAGGTTTCCCTGGAATGGACTGAGATATCTGGGGAACTTTGGGAATGTTGGCACGACCCTGGAGTTCCTCTCGCCTTTCCTGTGGATAGCGCCACCTCTTGAGATGGGACGGGAACGCCGGGAATTCTTTCCCGACCCTGCAGGGAAAGGATCCCTCCTCTCGAGCTATGAGGCGGAAACGGGGCTCCTCTGGATGTGGGCGGGACTATCGTGCTTCCTCTCGTGTGGAGACGGGTTTGTCGGGGAACTTCCTGAGTTGCAGCAAGGGTGTGAAGGACCCTTTGGAAGTTCCAGAGTTAGGTGCCATTAGCCTCCAGACGTCTCAGCGGAAATGGGCCTCATCTCGCCTCGAGGGGAGAACCTCCTGGATTTTTTCGAGTTGCGGCAAGGTGCTCTCGACTTTGAACGGGGACCTCAGGGATTCGCTTTGGTGGCCTCAGGAAAGGCCAGTCCCCATGCGAGTTGCTCGGGGGCCTCTCGGGATTCCTCTCCCGTCGATGCCGGGGCCTAAGACCTTGTGTGGAGTCGGTGCCTGAACGTGAGGATTCCTCTCCAGTGTTGAAATGGATCCTGGGGTACTTCTGGAGTCTCCCCAGGGGAGTCAGTCCCCGTCTCAAGTGGGGACATGCACGTGCGGTTTTCTCCCGAGCTGTAGCAGCATTGTCACGCTTCCTGTAGAGTGGATCAATGGATCAGAGGCTTTCCTCGAGGCTTTCCCTCGAGGCTTTCCCACGAGGCTTTCCCACAGGGCTGTCACACGTGCCACCGTGGTGTGAGTCGATCCTCGGCTTGAAAGTCGAGGCAGTGCAGGGAAAGCATCTGAGACATCTGGGGGTCTCTGGGAATGATGGCACGACCCTGGAGTTCCTCTCGCCGATTCCTGTGGAGAGCGCCTCCTCTTGTGATGCGACGGGAACGCCAGGAAATCTTTCCCGACCACGCAGGGAAAGAATCCCACCTCTTGAGCTAAGAGGCGGAAACGGGGCTCCTCTGGATGTGGTCGGGACTCTCGTGCTTCCTCTCGAGTGTAGACGGGTATGTCGGGGAATGTTCTTGAGTTGCAGCAAGGGTGTGAAGGACCCTTTGGTAGTTCCAGAAGTTAGGTGTGATTAACCTCGAGACGCCTCAGCGGAAATGGGACTCATCTCGCACGGAGGGGAGAACCTTCTGTATTTTTTCAACTTGCGGCAGGTGCTCTCGACTGACAACGGGGACCTCAGGGACCCACTCTGGTGGCCTCAGGAAAGGCCAGTCCCCATGCAAGTTGCTCGGGGGCCTCTCGGGATTCCTCTCCCGTCGATGCCGGGGCCTAAGACCTTGTGTGGAGTCGGTGCCGGAACCTGAGGATTCCTCACCTGTGCTGACCTGGAACTTGGGGTACTTCTGGAGTCTCCCCTGGTGAGTCAGTCCTCGTCTCGAGTGGGGCATGCACCTGTGCTTTCCTCCCGAGCTGTAGCAGCAGTATCACGCTTCCCGTCGAGTGGATCAAGGGATCAGTGGCTTTCCCTCGAGGCTTTCCCACGAGGCTTTCCCACAGGGCTGTCCCACGTGCCAACGTGGTGTGAGTCGATTCTCGGCTTGAAAGTGGAGGCAGTGCAGGGAAAACAGGTTTCCCTGGAATGGACTGAGACATCTGGGGGACTCTGGGAATGGTGGCACGACCCTGGAGTTCCTCTCGCCTGTCTTGTGGAGAGCGCCTCCTCTTGAGATGCGACGGGAACGCCGGGAATTCTTTCCCGACCACGCAGGGAAAGGATCCCTTCGCTCGAGCTAGGAGGCGGAAATGGGGCTCCTCTGGATGTGGGCGGGACTCTCGTGCTTCCTCTCGAGTGGAGACGGGTATGTTGGGGAACTTCTAGAGTTGCAGCAAGGGTGTGAAGGACCGTTTGGAAGTTCCAGAGGTTAGGTGTGATTAGCCTCGAGACGCCGCAGCGGAAATGGACCTCATCTCGCCTGGAGGGGAGAACGTCCTGGATATTCTCGAGTTGCGGCAGGTGCTCTAGACCTATGATGGAAACCTCAGGGACCCGCTCTGGTGGCCTCAGGAAAGGCCAGTCCCCTTGCGAGTTGCACAGGGGCCTCTCGGGATTCCTCTCCCGTCGATGCCGGGAGCCTAAGACCTTGTGTGGAGTGGTGCCGGAACCTGAGGATTCCTCTCCAGTGCTGACATTGTTATTGGGGTATTTCTGAGGTCTCCCCAGGGGAGTCAGTCCTCGTCTCGAGTGGGGCATGCACGTGCACTTTCCTCCCGAGCTGTAACAGCAATGTCACGCTTTCCATCGAGTGGATCAAGGAATCTGTGGCTTTCCCTCGAGGTTTTCCCACGAGGCTTTCCCAGAGGGCTGTCCCACTTGCCAACGTGGTGTCAGTCGATCCTCGGCTTGAAAGTCGACGCAGTGCAGGGAAAACAGGTTTCCCTGGAATGGACTGAGACATCTGGGGGACTCTGGGAATGGTGGTACGAACCCTGGAGTTAATGTCGCCCTTCCCGAAGAGAGCGCCTCCTCTTGAGTTGCGCCGGGAACGCCGGGAATTCTTTCCCGACCACGCAGGGAAAGGATCACTCCTCTCGAGCTATGAGGCGGAAACGGGGCTCCTCTGGATGTGGGCGGGACTCTCGTGCTTCCTCTCGAGTGGAGATGGGTATGTCGGGGAACTTCTTGCGTTGCAGCAAGGATGTGAAGGACCCTTTGGGAGTTCCAGAGGTTAGGTGTGATTAAGCCTCGAGAAACCTCAGCGGAAATGGGCCTCACCTCGTCTGGAGAGGAGAACCTCCTGGATTTTCCCGAGTTGCGGCAGGTGCTCTCGACTTACGACGGGGCCTAGGGACCCGCTCTGGTGGCCTCAGGAAAGGCCAGTTCCCTTGCGAGTTGCTCGGGGGTCGTCTCGGGATTCCTCTGCCGTCGATGCCAGGGCCTAAGAACTTGTGCGAAATCAGTGCCCGGAACCTGAGGATTCCTCTCCAGTGCTGACATGGATCTTGGGGTACTTCTGGAGTCTCCCCAGGGGAGTCAGTCCTCGTCTCGAGTGGGAGCACGCACGTTTCGCTTTCCTCCCGAGCTGTAGCAGCAGTGTCACGCTTCCCTTCACGTGGATCAAGGGATCAGTGGCTTTCCCACGAGGCTTTCCCACAGGGCTCTCCCACGTGCCACCATGGTGTGAGTCGATCCTCGGCTTGAAAGTCGAGGCACTGCAGAGAAAACAGGATTCCCAGGAATGGACTGAGACATCTGGGGGACTCTGGAAATGGTGGCACGACCCTGGAGTTTCTCTCACCTTTCATGAGAAAGCGCCTCCTCTTGAGTTGCGACTTGAACGCCAGGAATTCTTTCCCGACCACGCAGGGAAAGGATCCTCCTCCCCGAGCTATGAGGCGGAAACGGAGTTCCTCTGGATGTGGGCGGGACTCTCGTGCTTCCTCTCGAATGGAGACGGGTATGTCGGGGAACTTCTTGAGTTGCAGCAAGGGTGTGAAGGACCCTTTGCAAGTTCCAGAAGTTAGGTGTGATTAGCCTCGAGACGCCTCAGCGGAAATGGGCCTCATCTCGCCTGGAGGGGAGAACCTCCTGGATTTTCTCGAGTTGCGGCAGGTGCTCTCGACTTACGACGGGGACCTCAGGGACCCGCTCTGGTGGCCTCAGGAATGCCAGTCCCCATGCGAGTCTCCGAGGCCTCTCGGGATTCTTCTCCCTTCAATGCCGGGGCCTAAGACCTTGTGTGGAGTCGGTGCCGGAACCTAAGGATTTCTCTCCAGTGCTGATATGGATCTTGGGTTACTTCTGGAGTCTCCCCAGGGGAGTCAGTCCTCGTCTCAAGTGGGGGCATGCACGTGCGCTTTCCTCCCGAGCAGTAGCAGCAGTGTCACGCTTCCCGTCGAGTGGATCAAGGGATCAGTGGCTTGTCCCCGAGGCTTGCCCATAGGTCTTTCTCACGAGGCTTTCCCACAGGGCTGTCCCACGTGCCACCATGGTGTCTGTCGATCCTCGGCTTGAAAGTCGAGGCCAGTGCACGGAAAACAGGTTTCCCTGGAATGGACTGAGACATCTGGGGACTCTGGAATGGTGGCACGACCCTGGAGTTCCTCTCGCCTTTCCTGTGGAGAGCGCCTCCTCTTGAATGCGACAGGAACGCCGGGAATTCTTTCCGACCCACGCAGGGAAAGGATCCCTCCTACGAGCTATGAGGCGGAAACGGGGCTCCTCTGGATGTGGGCGAGACTCTCATGCTTCCTCTCGAGTGGAGTCGGGTAGGTCGGGGAACTTATTGAGTTGCACCAAGGGTGTGAAGTACCCTTTGAAAGTTCCAGAGTTTACGTGTGATTAGCATCGAGACGCCTCAGCGGAAATGGGCCTCATCTCGCCTGGAGGGAGACCTCCTGGATTTCTCGAGTGCAGCAGGTGCTCTCGACATACCACGGGACCAAAGGGACCCGCTCTGGTGGCCTCGACGAAGGCCAGTCCCCATGCGAGTTGCTCAGGGCCACGCGGGATTCCTCTCGCCGCAATGCCGGCGACTACGACCTTGTGTGGAGTCTGTGCCCGAACCTGAGGATTCCTCTCCAGTGCTGACATGGATCTTGGGTACTTTCTAGGAGTCTCCCCAGGGGAGGCAGTCCTCGTCTCGAGTGGGGGCATGCACCTGCGCTTTCCTTCCGAGGTGCAGCAGCAATGTCATGCTTCCCTTCGCGGTGGATCAAGTGTCAGTGGCTTTCCCTCGAGGCTTTCCCACGAGGCTTTCCCACGAGGCTTTCCCACAGGGCTGTCCCACATGCCACCGTGGTGTGAGTCAATTCTCGCTTGAAAGTCGAGGCACTGCAGGGAAAACAGATTTCGCTGGAATGGACTGAGACATCTGGGGCACTCTGGGAATG
>NW_017197769.1:0-7930 GCF_001704415.2 Capra hircus
ACCCTCAGGTTCCTCTTGAGTGGAGACGGATATGTCAGGGAACTTCTTGAGTTGCAGCAAGGGTGTGAAGGACCCTTTGGAAGTTCCAGAGTTTAAGTGTGATTACCCTCTTGTTGCCTCAGCGGAAATTGGCCTCATGTCGCCTGGAGGGGAGAACCTCCTGGATTTTCTCGAGTTGCGGCAGGTGCTCTCGACTTACGACGGGGACCTCAGGGACCCGCTCTGGTGGCCTCAGGAAAGGCCAGTCCCCATGCGAGTTGCTCGGGGCCTCTCGGGATTCCTCTCCCGTCGATGCTGGGGCCTAAGACCTTGTGTGGAGTCAGTGCCGGAACCTGAGGATTCCTCTCCAGTGCAGACATGGATCTTAGGGTACTTCTGGAGTCTCCCCAGGGCAGTCAGTCCTCGTCTCGAGTGGGGGCATGCACGTGCGCTTTCCTCCCGAGCTGTAGCAGCAGTGTCATGCTTCCCTTCGCGTATATCAAGGATCTGTGTCTTTCCCTCGAGGCTTTCCACAGGCTTTCCCACAGGGCTGTCCCACGTGCCACCGTGGTGTTAGACGATCCTCGGCTTGAAAGTCGACGCAGTGCAGGGAAAAACAGGTTTCCATGGAATGGACTGAGATATCTGGGGGGACTCTGGCAATGGTGGCACGAACCTGGAGTTCCTCTCACTTTTTCCTGGAGAAGCCCTCCTTTTGAGATGCGACGGGAACGCCGCGAATTCTTTCCCCACCACGCAGGGAAAGGATCAAACCTCTCGAGCTAGAGGCGGAAACGTGGCTCCTCTTGATGTGGGCGGGAATTTCCTGCTTCCTCTCGAGTGGAGACGGTATGTCGGGGAACTTCTTGCGCTGCAGCTAGGGTGTGAAGGACCCTTTGGAAGTTCCAGAGGTTAGGTGTGATTAGCCTCGAGATACCTCAGCGGAAATGGGCCTCATGTCGCCTGGAGGGGAAAACCTCCTGGATTTTCTCGAGTTGCGGCAGGTGCTCTCGACTTATGACTGGGACCTCAGGGACCCGCTCTGGTGGGCGTCAGGAAAGGCCAGTCCCCATGCGAGTTGCTCGGGGCCTCTCGGGTTTCCTCTCCCGTCGGTGCCGGGGCCTAAGACCTTGTGTGGAGTCAGTGCCAGAACCTGAGGATTCCTCTCCAGTGCCGACATGGATCTTCGGGGACTTCTGGAGTCTCCCCAGAGGCGTAAGTCTCGTCTCGAGTGGGGGAATGCACGTGCGCTTTCTTCCCGAGCTGTAGCAGCAGTGTCACGCTTACCTTTTTCGTGGATCAAGGGATCTGTGGCTTTCTCTCTAGACTTTCCCATGAGGCTTTCCACGAGGCTTTCCCACAGGGCTTTCCCACGTGCCACGGTGGTGTGAGTCGATCCTCGGCTTTAAAGTCGAGGCAGTGAAGGGAAAACAGTTTTCCCTGGAATGGACTGAGACATCTGGGGGACTCAGGGAATGGTGGTACGACCCTCGAGTTCCTCTCGCCTTTCCGGTGGAGAGCACCTCCTCTTGAGATGCGACGGGAACGCCGGGAATTCTTTCCCACACGCAGGGAAGGATCCCTCCTCTCAAGCTAGCAGGCGGAAACGGGGCACTCTGGATATGGCCGGACTCTCAGATTCCTCTTGAGTGGAGACTGGTATGTCGGGGAACTTCTTGAGTTGCGCAAGGGTGTGAAGGACCCTTTGAAAGTTCCAGAGTTAAACTGTGATTACCCCCTAGTTGCCTCAACGGAAATGGGCCTCATCTCTCCTGGAGGGGAGAACCTCCTGGATTTTTCTCGAGTTGCAGCAGGTGCTCTCGACTTACGACGGGGACCTCAGGATCCGCTCTGGTGGCCTCAGGAAAGGCCAGTCCCATGCGAGTTGCTCGGGCCTCTCGGGATTCCTCTCCCGTCGATGCTGGGGCCTAAGACCTTGTGTGGAGTCAGTGCCGGAACCTGAGGATTCCTCTCCAGTGGCAGACATGGATCTTAGGGTACTTCTGGAGTCCCCCAGGGCAGTCAGTCCTCGTCTCGAGAGGGGGCATGCACGTGCGCTTTCCTCCGAGCTGTAGCAGCAGTGTCGTGCTTCCCTTCGCGTGTATCAAGGGATCTGTGTCTTTCCTCGAGGCTTTCCCACGAGGCTTTCCCACAGGGGCTGTCCACGTGCCACCGTGGTGTGAGTCCATCCTCGGCTTGAAAGTCGACGCAGTGCAGGGAAAACAGATTTCCTGGAATGGACTGAGACATCCAGGTGACTCTGGGAATGGTGGTACGACCCTGGAGTTCCTCTCGCCTTTCCTGTGGAGAGCGCCTACTCTTGAGATGCAACGGGAACGCCGGGAATTCTTCCCGACCACGCTGGGAAAGGATCCCTCCCCTCGAGCTAGGTGGCGGAAACGGGGCTCCTCTGATGTGGGCGGGACTCTCGTGCTTCCTCTCTAGTGGAGTCGGGTATGTCGTGGAACTTCTTGAGTTGCAGCATGGGTGTGAAGGACCCTTTGGAAGTTCCAGAGTTTAGGTGTGATTAGCTCCAGACGCCTCAGCGGAATTTGCCTCATCTCGCCTGGAGGGGAGAACCTCCTGGATTTTCTCGAGTTGCGGCAGGTCCTCTCGACTTACGTCGGGGACCTCAGGGACCCTCTCTGGTGGCTTCAGGAAAGGCCAGTCCCCATGCGAGTTACTCGGTGGCCTCACGGGGGCCTCTCGGGTTTCCTCTCCCGTCGATGCTGGGGCCTAAGACCTTGTGTGGAGTCAGTGCCGGAACCTGAGGAATCCTCTCCAGTGCTGACATGGAACTTGGGGTACGTCTGGAGTCTCCCAGGGGAGTCAGTCCTCGTCTCGAGTGGGGGCATGCACATGCGCTTTCCTCCCCAGCTGTAGCAGCAGTGTCCACGCTTCCCTTCGCGTGGAACAAGGGATCTGGGGCATTCCCTCGAGGCTTTCCCCAAAAGGCTTTTCCCCCGAGGCTTTCCCACAGGGCTGTCCCACGTGCCCCCGTGTTGTGAGTCGATCCTCGGCTTGAAAGTCGAGGCAATGCAGGGAAAGCTGGTTTCCCCTGGAATGGACTGAGGCATCTGGGGGACTCTGGGAATGGTGGCACGACCCTGGAGTTCCTCTCGCCTTTCCTGTGGGAGAGCGCCTCCTCTTGTGATGCGACGGGAACGCCGGGAATTCTTTCCCGACCACGCAGGTAAAGGATCCCTCCTCTCGAGCTAGGAGCCCGAAACGGGGCTCCTCTGGATGTGGGCGGGACTCTCGTGCTTCCTCTTGAGTGGAGACGGGTATGTCGCGGAACTTCTTGAGTTGCAGCAAGGGTGTGAAGGAACCTTTGGAAGTTCCAGAGTTTAGGTGTGAATAGCCTCTAGTCGCCTCAGCGGAAATGGGCCTCATCTCGCCTGGAACGGAGAACCTCCTGGATTTTCTTGAGTTGCGGCAGGTTGCTCTCGACTTACGACGGGGACCTCAGGGACCCGCTGTGTTGGCCTCAGGAAAGGGCAGTCCCCTTACGAGTTGCTCGGGGCCTCTCGGGATTCGTCTCCGGTCGATGTCAGGGCCTCAGACCTTGTGTGGAGTCGGTGCCGGTATCTGAGGATTCCTCTCCAGTGCTGACATGGATCTTGGGGTACTTCTGGAGTCTCCGCAGGGGAGTCAGTCCTCGTCTCGAGTGGGGGCATGCACGTGGGGTTTCCTCACGAGCTGTAGCAGCAGTGTCACGCTTACCTTTTCGTGGATCAAGGGATCTGTGTCTTTCCCTCTAGACTTTCCCATGAGGCTTTCCCACGAGGCTTTCCCACAGGGCTTTCCCACGTGCCACGGTGGTGTGAGTCGATCCTCGGCTTTAAAAGTCGAGGCAGTGAAGGGAAAGCAGTTTTCCCTGGAATGGACTGAGACATCTGGGGGACTCAGGAAATGGTGGCACGACCCTCGAGTTCCTCTCGCCTTTCCTGTGGAGAGCACCTCCTCTTGAGATGCGACGGGAACGCCGGGAATTCTTTCCCCACCACGCAGGGAAAGGATCCCTCCTCTCAAGCTAGCAGGCGGAAACGGGGCCACTCTGGATATGGCCGGACTCTCGGATTCCTCTTGAGTGGAGACGGGTATGTCGGGGAACTTCTTGAGTTGCAGCAAGGGTGTGAAGGACCCTTTGGAAGTTCCAGAGTTAAAGTGTGATTACCCCCTAGTTGCCTCAACGGAAATGGGCCTCATCTCTCCTGGAGGGGAGAACCTCCTGGATTTTCTCGAGTTGCAGGCAGGTGCTCTCGACTTACGACGGGGACCTCAGGGATCCGCTCTGGTGGCCTCAGGAAAGGCCAGTCCCCATGCGAGTTGCTCGGGGGCCTCTCGGGATTCCTCTCCCGTCGATGCTGGGGCCTAAGACCTTGTGTGGAGGAAGACCTGAGGATTCCTCTCCAGTGCAGACATGGATCTTAGGGTACTTCTGGAGTCTCCCCAGGGCAGTCAGTCCTCGTCTCGAGAGGGGGCATGCACGTGCGCTTTCCTCCCGAGCTGTAGCAGCAGTGTCATGCTTCCCTTCGCGTGTATCAAGGGATCTGTGTCTTTCCCTCGAGGCTTTCCCACGAGGCTTTCCCACAGGGCTGTCCCACGTGCCACCGTGGTGTGAGTCGATCCTCGGCTTGAAAGTCGACGCAGTGCAGGGAAAACAGATTTCCTTGGAATGGACTGAGACATTCAGGTGACTCTGGGATTGGTGGTACGACCCTGGAGTTCCTCTCGCCTTTCCTGTGGAGAGCGCCTCCACTTGTGATGCGATGGGAACGCCGGGAATTCTTTCCCGACAACGCGGGGAAAGGATCCGTCCTCTCGAGCTAGGAGGCGGAAACGGGGCTCCTCTGGATGTGGGCGGACTCTCGTGCTTCCTCTCGAGTGGAGACGGGTATGTCGGGGAACTTCTTGAGTTGCAGCAAGGGTGTGAAGGACCTTTGGAAGTTCCAGATGTTAGATGTGATTAGCCTCGAGACCGCCTCAGCGGAAATGGGCCTCATCTCGCCTGGAGGGGAGAACCTCCTGGATTTCTCGAGTTGCGGCAGGTGCTCTCGACTTACGACGGGGACCTCAGGGACCCGATCTGGTGGCCTCAGGAAAGGCCAGACCCCATGCGAGTTGCTCGGGGGCCTCTCGGGATTCCTCTCCCGTCAATTCCGGGGCCTAAGACCTTGTGTGGAGTCTGTGCCGGAACCTGAGGATTCCTCTCCAGTGCTGACATGGATCTTCGGGTACTTCTGGAGTCTCCCCATGGAGTCAGTCCTCGTCTCGAGTGGGGGCATGCACGTGCGCTTTCCTCCCGAGCTGTAGCCAGCAGTGTCACTCTTCCCTACGTGTGGATCAAGGAATCTGTGGCTTTCCCTCGATGCTTTCCCACGAGGCTTTCCCACGAGGCTTTCCCACAGGGCTGTCCAACGTGCCATCGCGTGTGTGAGTCCATCCTCGGCTTGAAAGTCGAGGTAGTGCAGGGAAAACAGGTTTCCCTGGATTGGACTGAGATATCTGGGGGACTCTGGAATGGGGCCTGATACTGGAGTTCCTCTCGCCTTTCCTGTGGAGAGCGCCTACTCTTGAGATGAGACGGGAACGCTAGGAATTCTTTCCCGACCACGCAGGGAAAGGATGCCTCCTCTCGAGCTAGCAGGTGGAAACCGGGGCCACTCTGGATATGGGCGGGACCCTCAGGTTCCTCTTGAGTGGAGACGGGTATGTCAGGGAACTTCTTGAGTTGCAGCAAGGGTGTGAAGGACCCTTTGGAAGTTCCAGAGTTTAAGTGTGATTACCCTCTTGTTGCCTCAGCGCTAATTGGCCTCATGTCGCCTGGAGGGAGAACCTCCTGGATTTTCTCGAGTTGCGGCAGTGCTCTCAACTTACGACGGGGACCTCAGGACCCGCTCTGGTGGCCTCAGGTAAGGCCAGTCCCGATGCGAGTTTCGCGGGGCCTCTCGGATTCCTCTCCCGTCGATGCTGGGGCCTAAACCTTGTGTGGAGTCAGTGCCGGAACCTGAGGATTCCTCTCCAGTGCAGACATGGATCTTAGGGTACTTCTGGAGTCTCCCCAGGGCAGTCAGTCCTCGTCTCGAGTGGGGCATGCACGTGCGCTTTCCTCCGAGCTGTAGCAGCAGTGTCATGGCTTCCCTTCGCGTGTATCAAGGGATCTGTGTCTTTCCCTCGAGGCTTTCCACGAGCGGCTTTCCCACAGGGCTGTCCCACGTGCCACCGTGGTGTTAGACGATCCTCGGCTTGAAAGTCGACGCAGTGCAGGGAAAACAGATTTCCCTGGAATGGACTGAGACATCCAGGTGACTCTGCGGAATGGTGGCACGACCCTGGAGTTCCTCTCGCCTTTCCTTGGAGAGCGCCTACTCTTGAGACTGCAACGGAACGCCTGGGAATTCTTTCCCGACCACGCTGGGAAAGGATCCCTCCTCTGGAGCTAGGAGGCGGAAACGGGGCTCCTCTGGATGTGGCGGACTCTCGTGCTTCCTCTCGAGTGGAGATGGTATGTCGAGGAACTTCTTGAGTTGCAACAAGGGTGTGAACTACCCTTTGGAAGTTCCAGACGTAAGGTGTGATTAGCCTCGAGATACCTCAGCGGAAATAGGTCTCAGCTCGCCTGGAGGGAGAACCTCCTGGATTTCTCGAGTTGCGGCTAGTGCTCTCGACTTACGACGGGAACTCAGGGACCCGCCTGTGGTGGCCTCAGGAAAGGCCAGTCCCCATGCGAGTTGCTCTGGGCTCTCGGATTCCTCTTCCGTCGATGCTGGGGCCTAAGACATTGTGTGAATTCAGTGCCAGAACCTGAGTATTCCTCTCCAGTGCCGACATGATCTTGGGGTACTTCTGGAGTCTCCCCAGGCAGTCAGTCCTCTACTCGAGTGGGGCATGCACGTGCGCTTTCCTCCGAGCTGTAGCAGCAGTGTCACGCTTCCCTTCGCGGATCAACGGATCTGTGCTTTATCGAGCTTTCCCAAGAGGCTTTCCCACAAGGCTTTCCCACAGGCCTGTCCCGCGTGTCACTGTGGTGTGAGTCGATCCTTGGCTTGAAAGTCGAGGCAGTGCAGGGAAAACAGTTTTCCCTGGAATAGACTGAGACTTCCAGGGGACTCTGGGAATGGTGGCACGACCCTGGAGTTCCTCTCGCCTTTCCTGTGGAGATCGCCTGCTTTTGAGATGCGACGAGAACGCCTGGAATTCTAACCGACCACGCAGGGAAAGGATCCCTCTTCTCGAGCTAGGAGACGGAAACGGGGCTCCTTTGGATGTGGGCAGGACTCTCGTGCTTCCTCTCGAGTGGAGACGGGTATGTCGGGGAACTTCTTGAGTTGCAGCTAGGTGTGAAGGACCCTTTGGAAGTTCCAGAGGTTAGGTGTGATTAGCTTCGAGACGCCTCAGCGGAAATGGGCCTCATCTCGCCTGGAGGGGAGAACCTCCTGGATTTTCTCGAGTTGCGGCAGGTGCTCTCGACTTACGACGGGGACCTCAGGGACCCGCTCTGGTGGCCTCAGGAAAGGCCAGTCCCCATGCGAGTTGCTCGGGGGCCTCTCGGGATTCCTCTCCCGTCGATGCTGGGGCCTAAGACCTTGTGTGGAGTCAGTGCCGGAACCTGAGGATTCCTCTCCAGTGCAGACATGGATCTTAGGGTACTTCTGGAGTCCCCAGGGCAGTCAGTCCTCGTCTCGAGTGGGGCATGCACGTGCGCTTTCCTCCCGAGCTGTAGCAGCAGTGTCATGCTTCCCTTCGCGTGTATCAAGGGATCTGTGTCTTTCCCTCGAGGCTTTCCCCGAGGCTTTCCCACGAGGCTTTCCACAAGGCTGTCCCACATGCCACCAGTGGTGTGAGTCGATCCTCGCTTGAAAGTCGAGGCATGCAGGGAAAACAGGTTTCCTTGGAATGGACTGAGATATCTGGGGACTCTGGCAATGTGGCACGACCTGGAGTTCCT